>NW_026539208.1:0-183000 GCF_027791375.1 Indicator indicator
TTGATGGCAAGATTAACATTGTGATTAACATTGCAAGCACCTGTGAATGTGCAAACCTGGACACTTCCTGGGATCCAGATAAACACATACCACATGTAATTGACTTTGTAACACAGCCCCTGGCCATGTTTGGATATGCCCCATCCTAGAGGTCCAGTTATCAGGGTGCTGTGTTACCAAAAGGCATTAATTGTCTTGGGACAGTATTTAAACCAGCCAAGAAGTCAGGCATTGTAGAAGATAAGTGGTCATTCTGTCAGATGATCAAAGCCACATAAAAATTCTTCCTATATTTTAAAGTATGTATTTTCTTTATCTTTCACATTGCAGGTAAGATCCTGATGTTTGCCTGTCTCAGAGCCAAGGACTCTTGCAGGAACTTTCGGGCAAAATTAACATTTGCCTCCTCTTTTCAGTCCCTCAATAAGGACTTCTGACCCACCTCAGAAAGTTAAAACAATCAAAAATTGTGGCAGATACAACAGATTTAGGATTGCCAGTAGTAAATGCATTAACTGAAAAATGATCTCAGGATTAATAAAACCAGGGTATGATCCAACACAGTCAGAAATGCAAAACTTCACAATAGGTCTAACAGAAACAGAGCAGAAGTTAAGCCATATATTGAATGTGCTATTCTCACCAAAAAGGGTGTCCCTGTCTTAGGGTGGAGGAAAAGGAGCACACCCTGTCAACCATCCTTATGTCTGTCTTCCCCTCCAGTCTCAGCTGCTGTGACAGCAGATGCTAGTGCTGGCCCATGCTGCACCCCACCTAGCTGACTCTGTTGCCAGTGCCATAGGTGGCATGACCAGGTATGTGTCTCTCATAGTTTCCATACCCCAACCTAGGTTGCCCCTGCCTTGTAGGTGACATTTAGTGTGATTTAGGAAGAAAATCGAGTAACATAGTCATATAGGTTTAGAATGTGATTTTTCTCATTGGCATTATTGAAGGTTGTCAACTTTAATATTAAAATTACACTTAATTGGGCAAAGGTCTTAGCTCAGACACCCAATCCTCAGAAACTGCTTTGAAGTTGAATGTTTACGTTCTTTGAGTCCTGCTTCATCAGTTTAGCCCAAACAGGGCCATCTTATCTTCACACAACTCCCTGCTTCAGCTCTTTGGCAGGCCAGCTTCACAGGTCTTCATTTAAAACAAACACATGCTGATTGGAAATGGCCTTGGTCTCAAAACATGCTAAATCAACTTGCTTTCCTGTCCCACAGCAGTCTAGGTGGTTTTACCACATTGTCTCATCAGGTTGCCTTCTGCCATGCATCATTCATCCATTACACTTTCCTGTGTAATTTTCTTTCAAGTATCTTCATATTTAGTAGAATACCTATGAAGATAAGGTTATTTGATGACATGCTGTACCAAGTTACAAAATGTTTAAACATACATAAGAAGCCAGCTTCTTCAGAAGGGTCTAATACTGAAAGCAAAACCCAAACAAACTAACAAACAAAAACCTCCCACCCCATACCCAAAACCCCAAAATGTCAAATATTTCTCTAACTAATACATGTTAATGCAATTTTAGATACCACTAGCATCTCAGAAGAGTCCCAAGAATCTGGATACTGCACATCATTTGTGCTTCAGCATCTGTGAGGCTACGTTGTCCGTATATTGCTGTATGCATGTTTTGGTGGAGGTACCACGATAAGTAGTTTTGCCATCTAACCTTTGCTTGGTATGTGCTTGATTCCATTTCTTTTCACAGCTTCACAAAACTTAAATTCAAAGTTGGGTGAAAATTATCCCAACTGACTCAAGAATGATTTCCAACTTTATTTCAAAATCAGTTTAAAATATAGTGACCATTTCGTCTGTGCTTAAAGCAGCTTTGAGAGGATTAAAGTAACTTCAACAAGATCTTACCTGCCTTTTATTTAGCAGGAGCACAAGCAACAGAACTGCACCCTGTTGGTTTCTGCAGGTCAGAATTCCAGCAGTTGCTGTAGCTCATGCTACTGTGACAGCTAAAGGTTCAGAAGAAAACTCCTCACTTCATTATTGCTCCATGACTAGCCTACTGCAGGATTTGCATAATAATGCAGTTTATTACAAGAATGTTCCTCCCTGAAACACTCAGGGCCAAAATCAATACTAGACCAATAGCAAAATTTGCACACAGAATAATTAACCAATAACGTGGCGTTTTGCCAAAATTGTATATGCATACACAGCTCACAAGGCAAGCATGGGTCATGCTTTGGTAATATTTGGGGCATAATTCTGGGCATATTCATCCTTCACCACAGAAGCAAATGAACCTATATTTACAGGCAAACTAAAATCCGGAAATATCCAATGCAATGAAGATGTACAAAATATACAATGTATGTACAATATATATATTTACAATTTATAAACAACACAGAAACTCCTCAGACCCCCCTGGACAGATCTAGGGGACTGTTCACCTCCTCCCCCACTCCCTCCCTCTTTCCTGTTACTTCACAGAGTAGTCAAAAAAGAGATAGCCTGGCAAGGCCACAGAAGAGAGAAAGAAGTTGCAAGCAGAAGCAACAGAAGAATAAAAAAAGAGGCAGAACTTTTTATGCCTATATATTCCCATTAGCAATCCAATGAATTATATAGACCTTATTTTTCTTTTATATCCAATGGTAATAATTTTTTACTTTCAGCCTCTGCAGTCAGGGTTAGGCTAAAGTTCCCCCTTCAAACTGTAACAGAAGGGAACTAGCTGTAGTTCAGGTTTCCCTCCAGGATGCTGTTCCTTCCTTTTTCAGGAGAACTTCCATTTTGTTAAGAAGAACCTATGGATGTTCCCCTGTAATGGAGAATTCAAAGCACAGCCCATGTGAATGGGTGGGTATTTGCACTGTGTATTTGTCTCTCAGGAAATAAAACAGTTTTGTTATTTTTCCTTTTTTTTTTCCAAGATTCTGCTTCCAGTCTTACTTTGATTTGGTTACAATTTGAATATAGACAAAGGGGAGAAGGGGAAGGTTTTCCTAAGACACATGTAAAAGTGAATCTGAGAGGAAGATGATACTGAGTCAGATTAATTTATACCAAGTAAAAGCTAAGAATGTTTGTGGGAGAATTTCCCTTTGAGTTTCTATGGACATACTTCCAAGGATTCAGTTTTTCATTCTAGTTTAATCCATTTCCTTGCAAAGTTCTTGAGCATCATGAATGTCTAAAACTACTGTGAACCAAAACCAAGTGAATTCTTTTATGTATGTGTTTGTTATTTTCTGTGGAAGACAGGGAAGGAGGAGAAGGTTGTCTTCCTTTGCAAAGGATTCTCACAAATAATAGGTGAGAAAATATTGAAATATAGCACAAACTGTTTTTCTCTTGGTTAGCTACGTTACTGCATGTTGCTTTTGTCCATGGTGAATCAATGGAAATGACAGATAATTGGCAATGACTGACACCACTCAAAATCAAATTTTTTCTGTTCACAAATAACGGTGTATAATTCTGTCATGCTACGTTTTCCTTTAAAAAAAAGTCAACGTGATCACGCTTCATTGTCATGTTTGCAGGAAAGAAAAAATAAAAGGAGTAAAGACCAAAGTGACATTGAAACTTGAAAAGAATGCTCAAGCCTTTCTTTTGCACCACATATTCAGCTCTAGCTGAGGTGCTTTTGCAAAATAATGCTCTTTAAAATTACTCTTAGTGCTATTCACACCAGAAGTTTGCAGCAGCAAGAAGAATGTTTAACTTTTTAAAAAAATTATACCACAGTTGAAAAGGAAGGATGTATAAGTTCTAAGGCTGTGTGTAACACTGAATGGTTTGCACTCACGTTGGTGGAAAAGGTAAGGCTCTTCAATCTTCATATTTCATCTTGATATCATTCCAGCTAACACCAAATCTGTTAAGCACGTATATATTCACCCTACTACTTTGCTAAGCTGGGTGGTTTATTATACTTATGGTACACTTGTGCTTTACTTACTCCAAGCTTTGAACTCAGAGTCACAGTGCCTTGTGTGGATAAAAATCCATGGAAATTGTTTCTGCTCTAAATTGCTGGTTCAGATCATTAGATATCTTGCTGTTTTTTTGGTTTGGGTTTTTTTATTATTGTTGGGATGGGGTTTATTTTAGGGGTTTTTTGTTTGTTTTGTAATTAGTTTTGGTTTGTTTTTTTTCCTGGGTTAAGTGGTGGGTGTTTGTTTGTTTTAAATGTGTAAATTACCAATCCAGTAAATAATTTATAATCTTCACTAAAAGTATGGTAGGAAACTGTGTTCTAGAAAAAAATTGTTTGCTGGTTTTGTTTTAGTGGACCAATCCTTAGGTGGCTAGAGAATTATTATTTTAGGTGAAGGACAAGGAAACTTGAAGCAAGTTAGGTATGAATAAGCTGACAGAATTTTAATTGCATTAATTGCTCAGTAGATAATAGACTACTGATTGAAAAAAAACAGAAAAGCAAAACAAACAGAAACCAGGACTTTCTGTGAGACAGCAACATACCCCTGTTGTTCTTAAATAGATGACCTTTGCATAGATAGGAAGAATCAGGACTTCCTGGGTAAACACCAACATACCTCTGTCATTTTTACATAGATAATTTTCTGAATAGATAAGAAGCATGTACTATATATGTTTGTACTAAAACCCCTTTCAGTACGCAGGTCTTTTGGGAGAGATCCTACCTATGTCCAGTGCTGTAATAAAGGCATAATACGAGAAACTTACTGAGTTTCTTGTCCTTCTCTAAATTATTTTGCCAACCACAGCAGGACACCTCTGTTTGGCTGTGGGACCTGCTGAGGAACAGGACCTCTCAGGGCACCCCTGAGATATTCTCGAAGAGAGTGCCTCTACTCATCAGATCACCGCAGGAACAGACAAGACTGCTGATGAAGAGAAGGTATGCTTTTATAAAAGGAGGGGTAGCATCCATCTCTCCCCTGTGCAGGAGAGAGGCAACTTTTGCCACCCCTAGGGAAAAGAGCTCTTAGGTCGGGACCAGGGCGTCCCAAAGGGAACTATAAGCATTGTTTATATTTTAAGTATGTGGGAGTGGGACCACGTGGGTTCCTAAAGGACTTAGATTATTATAAACACTGTTTATAATTGTAGTGTGTGGTTGAGTGTGTGTGACTGAGATGTAGAAAATCTACAAAGTCAGAGGGAGTCCCAATCTGCGGTTCCATTTCTCCGTGAAGAGCATGGCCAGAAAGGAACAAAGCAAATGAGTGAATGGGAGTGTGACCAATAATTGTATTTTTGGGACTGATCGTTTTGTCATAATTGTATTTGTTGTGTGTGTTCTAAAAAGCTAGTACCGTGTTGTATCGTGTAGAATGAGGAGGAGACAAAGTAGTGAGATCCCAAAACATACCACACTTGGTTGTATACTTGCCCACTGGGATGAAATTGGAGGCCCTCCAGGAGGGGCGACAAAACAACAGACCCTAATTAAATTTTGTACCCGGTGGCGGCCATTATATAAATTAGGCAATGGAGAAAAACGGCCTGTAAATGGGAGCCTGGAGAATAACACTTTATTGCACTTGATGTTCTTGAGAGGAAAAGAAAAATGGGAAGAGTCAATATACGTTGACATGTTTTTCTATCTCCCAGAACATCCCGAGCTTCCAAGGAGCTGTGCTATAAGAGCTTCCTCAGATCCATTAGTTTTGGCCCTTGAAAAGGCAATTAAGGCTAAGACCAAGAGGCAGGCACACTTGAAAAGGTGGTGTTCTGCATGTAGCATAGGGTAGAGATGTCTTAAAGTTGAGGAACGAAAAGACATGCCTGAATTTTATCACCCTCCAGGAAAATTGCAAGGGGTAATGACAGCGGGTCCAGGAGATAACACAGAAGGTTCTGGGAGCAGCAGTGATTCTGATAGTGACACCAGAGTCAGCTCCACAACCCAGGCTCTGGAAAGCCAAGTGGCAAGAAGGACCAGAAGACAACAAGTGACTGCCTTGGCTCCACAGATACCCATTCAGGCCCCTCTATGACAAGTGGTAGGGCCAGAGTCAAGTCAGGATTTGGATAGCTGGAGAAAAAAAGCTAAAAATTATCGTAATGACCCTACAGGGACAGCTACTCATTTTCGATTTATGATCAGGCAGCATAACCCAGACTGAGGTGATATCCAGTTGTTACTAAAACAAATGACTGAAACAGAAAAACAATTAATTGAAGGGCATGGATTGGAACTGGCAACAGAAAGAATACAAATCCAGGGAAGGGGAGCAAATATAGGGGATGTATTTCCACTCCAAAATCCAGGATGGAATACAAACGATGCCCTGCAAAGAACTACATTGGAAGAGTACTGGGAATTTGTAGCCAGGGGAATGGAAAAAGCCATCCCAAAAGCAATTAACTGGTCTGTCAGACAAGGGCCTGGTGAATTACCCTCAGAATTCCTAGATAAACTAAGGGAGGTCATGAGGAAAAGTACCTCTCTTGACCCTGGGTCAGAAGTAGGTACACAACAACTGGTATCACTATTTATTGGGCAATCTTCTGGGGATATCAGAAAGAAGTTGCAAAAATTGCCAGCTCCACAGGATGTAGCATGGAGGGTATTCTCTAACAGGGAAGAAGAGAATAGAAGAAAAGAAGAAAAGGATGTTGATGGCAGCATTGAAGAAAAGTAGGGAAACTAAAGGGCCTACCAGGGCACGGTTGGAAAAGGATCAATGTGTGATCTGTAAGAAGAAGGGACACTGGAAAAGAGAATGTCCAGAAAGGAAAAAGAAAAATAGGATACAGGCACAATTGGAAGAGGATGATTAGGGACGACCGGAGGGGGCTACGAATACCCTGGCAGACTCTCTGGTTATAATGACGCTAGAGGAAAAGGAAAAGAAATTGGAATTTCTGGTTGATATAGAAGTAACCTTTTCAGTCTTAAATCAAGCCTTGTTACCCTTGGATAAGAGCTGTGTTTCTGTGGTAGGGGCTACAGGTCAAACTGAGAAGGCGTATTTTTTTAAACCTCTTAAACATAAATATGGTAAACCCCAGGGCTTACATAAGTTTTTATATATGCCAAATGCCCCAAAGTCATTACTAGGAAGGGACTTGTTAGAAGCATTGGGAGCTGAAATTAAATCTAATAAGGGAAAGGTAGAATTTAGGGTAAGGGAGGAACAGGAACAGCTAATTGAGGTTTTAAGTCTTGCACTAATGAGCCCTCAACGAGAGGAAAACAAAATAATAGAAAGCATAAAAGATCAGGTTTATCCTGGGGTTTGGAACACTGAGCAACCTGGAAGGGCCAAAAATGCCTTACTGATAATAATAGATCTTAAACCCAGAGCTCAACCAATCAGGATAAAGCAATATCCTTTAAGGAGAAAAGATAGGGAAGGAATTTTGCCCATTATCGAAAATTTTATAAAATATGGGCTGTTAAGAGAATGTGAATCATCATACAATACCCCAGTTTTGCCCATGAAGAAACCCACAGGAGGATATCGGCTAGTACAGGGTCTAAGGGCCATAAATAAAATTATGAGGGACATTCATCTGGTAGTAGCAAACCCATACACTCTCGTAACTCAGTTAAGGACAGAGTTAGAATGGTTTACTGTCCTTAAAAAGTGCCTTTTTCTGCTTACGTCTGGCCCCTGAAAGTCAGTCACTGTTTGCTTTTGAGTGGGAGAATCCAGAGACTAACAGAAAATGTCAACTGACCTGGACAGTGTTGCCCCAGGGATTTAAAACAGTCCCACTATATTTGGAAATCAACTGGCAAAAGAATTGGAGAAGTGGGATCAGCCAAAGGAGATGGAGTCCTACTACAGTATGTAGATGACATCTTGATAGCAACTCAAACCAAAAAAGAATGTGAAAAATGGACTGTATGTTAAATTTTCTGGGACTTAATGGGTACTGAGTCTCCCCGCAAAAGGCCCAAATAGTACAGCAGCAAGTGACTTACTTAGGATACGAACTGACTGCTGGACAACAAGTGCTGGGCCCTGAAAGGAAGGAAGCCATACACTCCATTCCACTTCCAAACACCATAAAAGAACTCTGAACCTTCTTGGGAATGACAGGCTGGTGTAGGTTGTGGATTTATAATTATGGCCTGTTTGTCAAACCTCTTTATGAATTATTGAGAAAGGCTGATATGGCTCTGCAATGGAATGGAGAAGCTAAACAAGCCTTCCACACTTTAAAGAAGGAATTGATGAGGGCACCAGTACTAGGCCTACCTGATGTCACTAAACCCTTTTTGTTATATTCCCATGAAAGCCAGGGAATAGCACTTGGAGTCCTCGCACAAACTTTAGGACCCTATTGAAGAGCAGTGGCATACCTTTCTAAACAACTGGATGAGGTAAGCAAAGGATGGCCAGGATGTTTGAGGGCTGTGGCTGCAGTCGAAGTCAACATTCAAGAGTCCTGCAAATTCACAGAAAATCACAGTCCTGGTATCACATACTGTCTCTGCTGTGCTGGAATCCAAAGGGGGACACTGGTTGTCTCCACAATGATTCCTTAAATACCAGGCTATATTAGTGGAGCAGGATGATGTGGAGATCGAAGTCACTAATGTTGTCAATCCAGCCTCTTTCCTCCAGGGAAGTAATAGAGAGCCAGTAATCCATGATTGTTTGGAAACAATCGAGGCCACTTACTCCAGCAGACCTGACCTGAAGGAAGAGCCCATGGAGATGGCAGATCATAACTGGTCTACTGATGGAAGCAGTTTTGTGATCCAGGGAGAAAGGAAGGATGGGTATACTGTAACTACAGAAGAAGAGGTGATTGAGGCAGAAGCCCTACCAGGTAAGACCTCTGCCCAAAAGGCAGAAATAATCACTCTGACTAGAGCCCTGGAGCTGTCTCAAGAAGAGTACAAACATATAGACAGACTCCAAGTATGCCTTTGGAGCAGTGCACACCCATGGAAAGAGAGAGGACTGTTGTCAACCCAAGGAAAAGGCATTAAGCATGCAGAAGAAATATTGAAGTTATTGGAAGCAGTACAAAAAACAAGCAAAGTAGCTATAATTCACTGCAGAGCACACCAAAAGGGAAACACTGGTCAAGAAAGAGGTAACCAGTTGGCAGACAAAACAGCTAAAACGGTGGCCAGGGAGTGGAAAGAGGTGGCAAAATTTGTTTTGGCCCTGGATGGTAAACTGACAGTTGAGCAAAGGAACCAGAACCTGTGTATAACACGGAAGATCAGAAATTAATTAAGGACCTTTTAGGGACTAGGATAGGGGAAGGATGGGCTAGGACACTGGATGGGAAATTAGTCATACCTACTAACCTCTTTTGGGCATTTGTTCAGGTGGAGCACGGAAAAACTCATTTGGGAGCAGAGACTCTGTATTGAAAATTGGTTCGGGAGTGTATAGCACAAAAACTGTACACCACTGTAGAGCAGGTAACTCGACAATGTGAAGTATGCCTTAGAGCCAACCCCAAGGTGGTGAAAGAAGTCAAGCTGGGATGGATTAGTAGAGGAAATTATCCAGAACCACAGTGGAAAATTGATTGAACTCTCAAGAAAGAGGGGTATGTCTCCAGAACTGGAGAGATATGGACATTCTGCTGGTCAGTCAGGACAGGGTTAGAGATCTCTTATACCATCTGAAGACACACAAATGGGCCCAGATGGGATGCATCCACAAGTGTTGAGAGAGCTGGCTGATACTGTTGCTGAAACTCTCTCCATCATCTTTGAAAAGTCGTGGACAACAGCAGAGGTGCCTGACGACTGGAAGAAAGCAAATGTCACTCCAGTCTTCAAAAAAGGCAAGAAGGAGGACCTAGGCAACTACAGACCAGTCAGTCTCACCTCCAACCCTGGAAAGATGATGGAGCAGCTCATCCTGGAGGTCATCTCTAACCACATGGAAGACAAGAAGGTTATCAGGAGTAGCCAACATGGATTTACAAAGGGGAAATCTTGTTTAACTAATCTAATAGCCTTCTATGAAGTTATGACCAAGTGGGTAGATGAGGGAAGAGCAGTGGATGTCATATATCTTGACTTCAGTAAAGCTTTTGATACAGTCTCCCATAACATCCTCATAGAAAAGCTCAGGAGATGTGGCACAGATGGCTGGTCTGTGAGGTGGATTGAAAACTGGCTTCACAACAGAGTTCAGAGGGGCATCATCAATGGTACAGAGTCAACTTGGAGGCCTGTGGCAAGTGGTGTCCCCCAGGGATCGGTACTGGGTCCATTTTTGTTCAGTATCTTTATCAACGACCTGGATGAGGGGACTGAAAGTACCCTCAGCAAGTTTGCTGATGATACAAAACTGGGGGGGTTGGCTGACACCCCGTCAGGCTGTGCAGACATCCAATGTGACCTGGACAGACTGGAGAGCTGGGTGCAGGCAAACCTCATGAAGTTTAATAAGAACGAGTGCAGGGTCCAACATCTGGGGAGAAATAACAACAGGCACCAGTACAGGTTAGGGGCTGCCCTGCTGGAAAGCAGCTCCACAGAGAAAGACGTTGGAGTGCTGGTGGACAGCAAGTTCTCCATGGAATAATAATGTGCTCTTGTGGCCAAGAGAGCCAATGGGATTCTGGGATGTATCAAGAAAGGTGTGTCCAGCAGGTCTAGGGAAGTTCTTCTACCTCTCTACTCTGCCCTGGTGAGACCACACTTGCAATACTGTGTCCAGTTTGGGGCTCCCCCAGTTCAAGAGAGACAAAGACCTGCTGGAGAGAATCCAACGGAGAGCCACAAGGATGATTATGGGACTTGAGCATCTTCCCTATGAAGACAAACTGAGATCCCTGGGGCTGTTTAGTCTTGAGGAGAGAAGACTGAGAGGAGATCTGATTAATGTCTATAAATATCTGAGGGGTGGGTGTCAAGTGGAGGGGGGCAGGCTCTTTTCGGTGGTTCACAGTGATAAGACAAGGAACAATGGGTTCAAGCTAGAACACAGAAGATTTCACCTCAACATGAGGAGAAACTTCTTTACAGTGAGGGTGACAGAGCACTGGAACAGGCTCCCCGGGGGGGTTGTGGAGTCTCCTTCTCTGGAGACTTTCAAAGCCCACCTGGATACGTTCCTGTGCAGACTATCCTGAGTGATCCTGTTCTGGCAGGGGGGTTGGACCTGATGATCTCTTGAGGTCCCTTCCAACCTCTAATATACTGTGATACTGTGATACTGTGATATAGATATCTTTTGGTACTTACTGACACCTTCTCTGGTTGGCCAGAAGCATTTCCCTGTCACACAAAGCAAGCTCGAGAGGTTACCAAAACGATGTTACAAGAAATAATACTCTGGTTTGGGGTGCCTGCTACTATTTCCTCAGACATAGGATCATATTTTGTGTCCAAGGTAGTACAACAAATATGTAGAATCTTAGGAATTGATTGGCAACTCCACACTCCTTACAATCCACACTCAAGTGGACAGGCAGAAAAAATGAACCATTTAATCAAGAATCAGATAATAAAAATTGGAAAGGAGGCAAAACTCCCTTGGCCACAAGCATTACCAATTGTCCTGTTGTGAATTCAAACTAAGCAAAGGACTAAGGAGAGGTTAAATCCTCTATTTGGAAGACCCTATGTGGAGGTGTTGCAGTTGAGGGGAGGTTTATCTATTAATTACCCTCACAACAATAATTAATGAAACGATATGGCAACGGGTATTAATTAAACCATAACACTTTATTATAAAATATGCCAAAACTCATTAAAGGATCATTTGTACAGTTGGAAGATAAATTTACAAAGGGAATTATGCAATCTCAGTCAGGGCAAATACAAAACTATTCTATGCAAAATAGGAGGCAACAACTTGGAAAGAGAAGGTCCCCGAGAGCAGTTAACGTTCAGTTATAATGGGGAGGAGACTTGTTAAGAACCGTTAAACCCAAAGTGCAGTGAATATGTTACTCACAGCTATTTTCACCCATATAAGGGATGCTGCTGCTGCTGCTGCATTGGCTTTAGGGGCGCTCTTGTAGGTGCAGCATGGCTGGTTGCCGGCAAGAAAGTTTTACCACATGGTCCCAGGCTGGTCGGGTATCAGCAGATGGCGGGCAGTTAACGATGCTCTTGGCGATGGGCTCTTGCGTAGTTCCTGGATAAACTGAGGCATGGCATGATTCTGGTGGCAAGGGAAGCAGGCTCGGCCACTCTGGCTGCCTAGGTGCTGACTTCTCCAGCTTGTACGTGTATGGCTCGTGGCTTTATTCCAGACTCTGGACCAGACACTCAAGGCAGGGCAGGGCTTGAAGCAAGGCTTCAGCAAGCATGAGCAAGGCTTGGAGCAAGGCTTCAACAAGCATGAGCAAGGCAAGGCTAGGCTACCTAGCCATTTGTATATATACAAAATGCCAGAGGTCAGTTGGTCCAATGGGGCACTGAAGCTAACATGTAGCTGCCCAATGGAAAGCGTTCTGCCAGGCTATGACCATAAAAGGCAGAAGCAAGGACCTTGTATCTGGGGGAGCTTATGTGCTCTCATCCCAGATAAGCATCTTGTTTACCGGACAGGCAAGGGTCCTGTGTCCTTTGTTCCTTTTCCTGTGTTGCCCTGTTTTTGTGGCAGGAAGGAGGGGAGAGAAAGGGATCTGTCTAGACATCTTAAGGCCTGTCTGGATTTGTACTGGGCCATGTGTCATGGCCTTACCACCACAGGTGGGAACAATGGATCCTTACGAACCAGGGCAGGTCAGAGAAGAGATGCTGAATAAATATGTCCAACAGATTTATAAGAATTTAAACATGATTAACAAACAAGTGATTGGAACCAATGTGAGGGGACTAGACAGACCAGTTCATGATGTGGAACGTGGAGACTATGTCTATGTTAGATCTCTTTCAGAAAATCCTCTGGAACCCAAGTGGACGGGACCATATCAAGTGTTGCTGATATCCTTCACGGCCATCAAAATCAGAGAGCAAGCTGCTTGGATATACCACACGCAAGTGAAGAAGGCAAAAGGCAGCCCTTGGAAAGCAGAAGAGCTGGGAGATTTGAAGTTGAAAATAACTTGTCAATAATGTTTACTTATTTGCTGCTATTTAAAATAATAATAATGGGAGCATGGGATAATAATTCGTATGTACAAGTAATGAGAAATATAACTTTAGGGTTTAAGCTAGAATCGTGTTGGTTATGTACCGTTCTCCCAACTGATCAGTGAGAAGTGCCACTTTATGGAGTACCTCGTAAGAACTGGACATTTGAAGTTAAAGTAGGTAAAGATTTTTCAGATCTTACATGCCAATATGGAATGGGGAATGGAGAAAAGGGACCTAAATATGATCTTTTACCCTGGGATGAGAAACAAGAAACTAAAGCATACACAAGATGTACTGACAGAAATATTACCAGATTCCCATTTGGGAATAGGCATTTTTTAAAAATCTTTGAGTTACCAGATTGTACAAATACTACTAAAATAGGAAAATTTAGAGGACTCAAGAGGAGGCTAAACCAATATTATGATTTTGAAAAGCAATCGTATTTGAATTGGTGTAAGATGGCTCCAGGTTGGTCGTGGCTATGTAGAGATGGATATGCACGAAAAAGCTTACTGGAGAACTGGGAAGGACACTGTGTAGGGGGACAATTGATCCCACAGTATACAATACATAATGAAATAATTACAGGGATTGTAAGAAGTCCCTGGAGAAGGGTAAAAAGAGTACTAAACCCACTAGTTGAGAGACCAATGGGATTCCATAGTTTTGTCAGATGGCTGATTCCTATGATAGGAGTAAGTGAATTAGAAAAGGCTATAGTGAATATCTCAGCCAGTATGAAGATTGCCCTTGCAGCAACTGAGGATGCCATTCGTGCAGAGCAGAAAGAAATAGAGAGTCTGCATAAAATTATGAGACAGTTGAAATACACTTTAGAAATTTTATTTGCCAAAGAAGGAGGGCTATGTACAATAGTGAATGGTAGTTGTTGCTCATATGTAAACGAGGAAGATAGAAGCAGACTTGCATAAAATATGGGAACAAAGTAAGGTATTCCATGAAGTGAGCAGGGATGATACATCATATGGATTGTCAAACCTCTGGGAGAAGTTAACCTTGTGGATGCCCAACATTTTCTGGCTTAAACAGTTGTTAGTAGGAATTGTAATGATTATCATATTAATAGTATTAATATTAGTCTTGATTAAAGTAATTATGTGTATTGGAAAGAGTGATGTGAAATCATATCAGAGGTATAAAAACGATAAACTTAGGCATGAGTTGGAAACAGGAAATTATTTTAAGAAAATAATAGTGTCGGAATAAACTATTGGATGGAAGAAAGGGGGGCACTGATTGAAGAAAAGAAGAAAAGCAAAACAAACAGAAACCAGGACTTTCTGTGAGACATCAACATACCCCTGTTGTTCTTAAATAGATAACCTTTGCATAGATAGGAAGAACTGGGACTTCCTGTGTAAACATCAACATACCTCTGTCGTTTTTTCATAGATGAATTTCTGAATAGATAAGAAGCACGGACTTTATAAGTTTGTACTAAAACCCCTTTCAGTACACAGGTCTTTTGGGAGAGATCCTACCTATGTCCAGCGCTGTAATAAAGGCATAATACGAGAAACTTACTGAGTTTCTTGTCCTTCTCAAAATCACTACATAGACTACAAGTAGCTTTCACAATAAGAAAAAAGGTTTCTCTAAAACATATTCTACTTTAGTGGTCTTAAACTGAAAAACAAGGACTGCCATTTAATGGAGAGATTGAATCAATTTGAAGAAAAGGCATGAAATGTCTCTAATTGCTTTCCATGACCTGGATTCTGGCCTTGCAGACAAAAAGATTAAAAAAGGCCATCCTTCCAGAGAACAATATGGTTCTCAAAGACACTTTGAAATACTCCGCCCATACCATAGTACATATATGGAAGAATCCAAAGACCCTTGGGAAGACAAGGGGAGATGCTGCGTACAGATGGGTTACCTATTTGAGTTTCTAGCCACTTCTGCAGTCCGTTCACCTGATGACATAAAGCCCAATGAGTTCTGTCAGCCCAATGAGCTCAAAGCACCAGCAGATCCATTCAGAGCAGCCTCAGAATGACAACTGGCAACTGGAATCTAGAAGAGGATGGAACACACATGGAATAAATATTCCACCACTGAAGAATTTTTATAGTTATGATTAATTTTAATAAGCAGAAATATTATAAAAATAGTAAACTTTATTAACACAAAAGAAATAAAAAAAATATAATTTATTTAAGGTTCATGTATGCACTTGGGAATTATCTATACAAAATGCACAATTAATAATAGTGGAAACAATTTAGGAAAAAGGAAAAAGAACACAATCTAGCACAAGATTCAAAAGTTGGAGTAAGGAGCTGCAATTTTCTGGTTCAGCCACAAGATGGGCCCCTTTGCTCTCAAATGGAACTGCTGGCAGAAAAACCCGGAGGCTTTTAAGAAAATCAATAGCCAAATTACTCAGAAAAGCTGTATTCAATTTTAGGAGAATTCTGGTCAGTCCAAGGCACTGTTCTGGGAGCTGCGGTCAGAAAATTTATAATCGAAAATTGTGTTCTCGATGCAATTACAGAGACAAAGTGAAAGCAGGAGTGAGCACATTGCTGAAAACCGAAAGTAAAATTGAAGCCATGTGGCAGGCAGGGAGCCAGCAGCACATAGCCCATAGGTAAAGCAAGAGGAAAGACAAGGGGCGATGTTACCAAAACCAACCCTATTTAATTACATTTTGAAACAAAACGGACCACTGGCAGAAAGGTAATTTCAAATTTAGCCAATCAAATTCTGAGCGCCAGAACAGCAGTGTGTGGCCAGGGTGCCTGTCAAACAGGTTTATCTGCTTTACACCATAGGCAAGTCTGGACAGGTCTATATGTGTATCCATTCCACCAGACTTTTCAGCGTCTCCTCTTTGTCTGTCTTCAGGCTCTGGAAAAAAGGAGGCAGAAGAAGGGGTTTGTAAGTGAAACATGTCTAGGCTTATTTTTGCCCCTTCAGGACAGGGATGCAAAGGCTAATGAAATATTAATGTGGTTTGTTTCACATGTATGACAAAGCTGAACCATGGGTTAATGAGGTCCTCAGCCAAGTTTAATTTGGAAGATGAGATTTTCGTAGATAAACATGAAGTACCTCACAATTATGCAGTTATACCCACAAATGCACATGGAAGAAAAATAGCAAAGTCAATGTGTGCAAGTTGGACCAGCAGGATCTAAGTGCCCCTTAGGATATCAAACAAATAGCAAAGAAAGTTCTGTGCTTGTAAGTTCAAAGCCGTGGAATGGAGTCTAAGAAAGTTTCTTAGACTAAGAAAGCATCTTAGACTGTCCCAACCTTTCAAATAAGAAAGTAGAAACAATATTGAGTAGTGAAAAGAATATGTATTTGAAATTAGTTAAATTAGTACACCTGCAGATTTTGTATCTTTGCCCATATGTTACATTGTAGAGAAATGGTTGGAAAATAAAGGCCATGAGCTGCACAATCCAGCCTTTTAGCTAAGCTAACTAACTATAAACAGCTTGACATGTCCTTGAGAGGCTGATAAGAGAAAGTTTGGCAAGCAATAAACAGGACATGAAGCCAGGTGCTGAAGCTGCAAGGCAGGAAGACACTGCTGATATTATATTCCAATCAGCATACAGCAACAGGCGCATGAACAATGTATGTTAAGCAGTAGCAAGCTAATGTTATTCGCATAGACAGCACATAATACTATAAAAGCCTGTGTCTTTTAGCAATAAATGAGCAAGATCCTGAACTCATATTGAGTCTGTGTCTTGACTCTGGCTGAGCAAGATTTTAACTCATATTGAGTCCGTGTCTTGACTCTGGCCAATCTCCTACATTACATCAGCTATTTTGGGCATATAAAAGGGCCTCAGATGGATTAATAAAATGTCTTCAATTATCACATTGGAGTCCATGAAACGTCTGCTGTGAGAAATGGTGCCTGAGCAAGGGACCTAAATTCTTGGGGACCCTCTAGGCAAGAATTCTGAATGGAAGGACCAACAGAGGAGCACAGCTGAACTGAGAGAGAAAAAGTGTTGAAAGGAAACAGAGATATGTGCATGTTCTAATTGCCTCTTTTCGCTGGACGAGAGGTGAGTGGCTGTGAACTATGGGGAATCAACTAACACAAAAACAGAGAAATATTTGGAGTAGTTTTAGTGATATTGTTAAAGACCAGGGAAATGGTCTGGCTTGGGAGCAGAAAACTGTCCTGGAAGCCTTTCAGAAATCTTTAACCAACATGAGAAGTCTATCAGTACCTCTGCTTTTCAGCAAACGCTTTTTTTGGCTACTAAGCTGAAGGAATTGATTTAGGGACGAGCACCCCAGACCCAGACACTAGAGACATAGTATCTCTGTTGGGCAGTAAACCCTGGGAACAAAGTGCAGCTGTGTGAAAGAAAACACAGACAGATCGCCTCCCTAGAGGCCACTGTGACCTGTGGGGTTACATGGTTACCTGATAACAAGAACAAAGCAAAACTTGGGACAGAATTATGGAATCCCTTATCTCTTGCCTGACATATGCTTAAGCCTTGGAAAAAATATATGCTTTCGCGTGATACTTTCTCTCTGTAGCCAGTCATGAATTTACAACTGTAGTTTAGACATACTATTAACCAATTACAAGCTGCCTTCTGATATTATGTTAACCTATATAAAGAAAAAGCTTTGTACAATAAATTGACATCTTGCTTGTATCAGGCTTTGTCCCGTCTCTTGCATCGTGGCATAATGGTGACCCTTGACGTGATGAGGAGATAACCACTACACAGTGTCCTGCTGTGAGTTCCACAGAACTTTAAGTGAGCTGCTGAAAGGAAGCAGGATGCTGGCCGGCACAAATCATCCCTCCAGGAAGTGAGGTGAGCTGTGGGAAACTGAAATGGGGAATCAGGATTCATCCTCAGAGAGAGACGTATATAAGCTGATGAATCAGCTCCTTAAAAAGTGTGGCAAAGTCATTTCTGGCCATGATCTCAAAGCAGTTCTGAGATGGGTGCAAACAAGCGTCCCGTCAGTTACAGAATCTAGCATGTTTACACATGAGATTTGGGATCAGGCAGGAGTGAAGCTATGGGACGCTGCAACAACAGGGAACGCTGAAGCACAGCGCATGCTCCCATTGTGGCGAACTATATATGAAGTGGTTAAAGCACAAGAAGGGAAATCAGGACAGAGCACTGTGGGAGCCCAGGCTCAGACTCCTCCTCCCTTAAACTCCAAGCCGCCGCCGCCACCGCCACCACCAAAGCCAAAACCACGAATTAAAACTTTGGGTGCATGCACAGCACAATCCCCCCCTGAGGAAGACCCCCTAGACCCAGGTCCTGTCGATCCTGAGCAGGAGCCAGATCTTTACCCTGCGGAGTCTCACAATGTGTGGCTTTCTATAAAATGACAGGCTCTGAACGAGGGAGACACTGAAGTAGCTAACACCATAGTAGCTCCTGTAATATATACAGGAAGAGGAGAAAATCCTCGTTGGGAAGCCTTGTCTTTCTCCGTAATTAAAGAGCTCCGTCGCTCAGTTACAGAGCATGGACTTTCTTCGCCTTACTTTTCCAGCCTTTTGACATCAGTGTGTGACATATTTAATGACACCGCATGATTTAAAGTCCTTGGTGCAGCTTTTGCTAACACCCACTCAATATGCTTTGTGGGAATCTCAGTGGAGAAAGAGTTTGCAAGCCCTTCTGCTTACATACGTGGGACACGTGAATGCAGCTTTAGCCGCACTCACTCTTGACCATCTCATGGGTATGGGACAACATACAGATCCAACAGCACAAGTTCGCAACTACCCGCGAGAAGCTTTAGAGGCAATTCTCAAGGAGGCGAGAAAAGCTTTCCTCAAAGTTCAGGACTCTCAAAAACCACAAAAGGCTTTTACAACTGTCACCCAAGATTCCCAAGAGCCTTATATGCAATTTGTGGACAGACTTAAGCAATCCTTAGAGCGCCAGGTTGATAATCAGGAAGCGCGGGATATATTGTTACTGAAATTAGCTGTGGAGAATGCAAATGCTGATGATAAAAAATTGCTAAAATCTCTGCCCAATCAAAATCCTACTTTAATCGAAATGATTGAGGCTTGTAACAGAATTGGTACGGTAGATAATAAATATGAAGCTATGGCTGCTGCCTTTGCAGCTATGAAAGGTCCAGCAAACATGGGAGTTTGCAATGGCTGTGGTAAGCCAGGGCATTTCAAAAAGAATTGCATGGCAGTTAACAATGACACTAGACCGAAGCCGTTAGAGGAATGCCTGAAATGTCGGAAGGGGAGACACTAGACCAATCAATGTAGGTCTAGGTATAAATCTCAAGGGCAACCGATCCAGGGAAACAGGGTGAGGAGCATGGGGAGGCGCCGCACTCAGACACAAATTCTACAGCCATCGCTTTACAATCAAATGCAGGGAGTGCCTCCATTTCAAGCCTCCGGCCAGCAACAGCAGGTAGTGCCGGGTTGGACCTGGCAACCTCCCATGCAGTAACTTTACTTGATTCTACGGTGCATTTATTGCCAACAGATGTGTCGGGGCCCCTTCCAGAGAGAACTCAGGCACTGATTTTAGGCAGATCTTCAACAATACTTTCAGGTCTTTTTGTGCTCCCTGGGGTCATCGACTCTGATAGCACGAACAAAATTCAGATTATGGCATGGACTCTGTTTCCTCCTTGCACAGTACCAAAGGGAAGCTGTATTGCACAGCTATTGTTGTTCCCCTCAGGATTAGAACGTCCCTTTACAGAGGGACCCCCTAGAAATAAAGGAGGATTCGGATCTACTGGGGATCCGCAGATTCTGTGGGTGCAGACTATTTCTCAAAAACGTCCTATTTGTCAGTGTATTCTGATGTGTGGTCAGCAGAAAATAGTGCTCAGTGGCATCATTGATATGGGAGCAGACGTTACGCTGATTTCTAAAGCTAAGTGGGCCCCCCGCTGGCCCTTAGCCAGTGTATCTCAGGCGCTGGCAGGGATAGGGGGAACTGGAGAAAGTCATCAAAGCTCTAACTTAATTCAAATTCAGGGTCCTGAAGGGCGTATAGCCTCTGTGAAACCTTTTATTCTGCCTGTACCTGTGGTGCTGTGGGGTAGTGATGTGCTTTCACAATGGGGGGTGACCATGAACACCCACTTTTAGAAGGGGCCATTGCGGTGTGCGACACCCTCCAATTAACATGGAAAACGGATACCCCTGTCTGGGTGGACCAATGGCCCCTTACCATTGGAAATGCTCCGCTCACTCCAAGAATTAGTCACAGAGCAATTGAAAAAAAAGGGCATATTTTACCTTCCACAAGTCCAAGGAACTCTCCTATTTTTGTCATTAAAAAACAAACAGGCAAGTGGCGCTTACTCCATGATCTCAGAAAAATTAATGACGTTATGGAAGATATGGGAAGCCTCCAACCAGGGTTACCCTCTCCTACAATGATACCACGAGATTGGCTTTTGACTGTTATTGATCCAAAAGACTGCTTTTTTAGCATTCCTTTACATACAAATGATGCTCCTAAATTTGCTTTTTCAGTTCCAAACGTCAATCTGCAACAACCATTACAGATATATCACTGGGTTGTGCTTCCACAAGGAATGAAAAATAGCCCTACAATTTGTCAATGGTATGTAGCAAAAAGTCTTAGTCCTGTTCGAAATGCCTTTCCTGATATCTTAATATATCATTATATGGACGACATCCTAGTGGCAGCACAAAGGCCCAGGCTCCTGGACAAAGCCGTGGCCCTTGCAATAAACACTGTAACCCAAGCAGGTTTTTCTGTAGCACCTGAAAAAATTCAAAACGTACCACCCTGGAGATATTTAGGATGGCGAATACGAACTCAATCAATTGTTCCACAACCTTTGCAAATCAAAACGCATATTAAGACCCTTCATGATGTTCAGAAATTATTAGGTACCATAAATTAGGTTCGTCCCCTCTTAGGAATTTCTAATGCAGATTTGGGTCCCTTATTTGAATTGCTTAAAGGAGATACTGACCTCTGCTCCCCTCGTTCCTTAGGTCCTGAGGTGCTCCGATCTCTGCAAAAGGTTGCTATGATTATCGCCTCAAGACAAGCTCATAGGTGGGCTCCAGAATTACCCTTTTTTCTGATCCTGTTAAATCCTGATCGACAGCCACACGCTTTGATTTTTCAGTGGGATATGCAAAAATCAGATCAGCTGTTCTCATTGAATGGATCTTTTTGCCGAACCAATCTACAAAAACTATCTTTTCACAGCATGAAATGTTTGCTTCTTTAATCATCAAAGCCAGACAAAAATTGCTAACTTTAGCAGGAATGAGCTTTGAATGTATCTATTTGCCTGTCACTGATGCATACTTGTAATGGCTTTATCAGCAATCAGAAATCTTCACTATAGCCTTAACATCCTACATGGGTCAGCTCTCTATGCACCCACCTTCACATAAATTGTTTAACCTTGATTTCTCTTTATCTCCCCTGCCTAGGAGAAGTATCCAACCGTTACAAGCCATCACTGTTTTTACAGACGGGTCTGGAAAATCTCACAAATCTGTCATTGTGTGGTGGGACGACCAGTCTAAACAATAGAAATCTGATGTTGCCACAGTCTCAGGGTCTCCCCAAATAACAGAGCTGAATGCAGTGGTACGAGTCTTTCAAAAATGGTCAGAACCCCTTAATCTTATTACTGATTCAGCTTATGTTGCAGGCATAGTTCAAAGAGCTGAGGCTGCAGTATTAAAAGAAATCAGTAATCCACAATTATTTACCTTGTTGCAGGAGCTGATTTTTCATTTAGATTCCAGAATACATCCTTATTTTGTCATGCATATGAGATCTCATACTTCTTTGCCTGGTTTTATTGCAGAAGGAATCCACCGAGCAGATCTTCTAACTTTACCAGTAAATATATTACCAGACCAAATTGCCCAAGCTAAGCTCAGCCATTCCTTTTTCCATCAGAATGTGGGAGGCCTTAAAAGACAATTTGGCCTTTCTTCACAACAAGCTGTGAGCATTATCTCTGTGTGCCCTGATTGCCAAATGCATTCTTTTCCTAGTGTTGCTGCGGGAGTTAACCCTAGAGGGTTAGAAAGCCTGCAACTATGGCAAACAGATGTTACACATTTCCCTGAGTTTGGTAACTTGAAATACATTCACTCTTCTATCGATACTTTTTCAGGAGCTTTATATGCCTCTTGTCACACACGAGAAAAATCCCGAGATGTTTGCAGACATTTTGTGAGAGCTTTTGCAACACTAGGAATTCCCTCTCAAATAAAACCAGACAACGGTCCTGCTTACACCTCTGCAGCCATTAAATCCTTTTTTACCTCATGGGGTATTAAACATAGCACAGGTATTCCCCTACAGGTCAATCACTGATAGAACATTCCCACCGAACACTGAAGCGACTTCTTTTGCAACAGAGAGGGGGAATGGGAAATACAACACCAGAGGAAAGATTGCAAAAAACCTTATATGTTTTTAATTTTTTGAACTGCTCTCTATTAGATGATAATCCTCCCATTGTTAGACATTTTAGTACCAATCCATCTCTGGAAGTGCGAGAGAAAGCACCAGTTCTAATTCGTGATCCTGAAACAAATAAGATTTTAGGTCCATATCCTTTAGTAACATGGGGCAGAGGCTATGCTTGTGTTTCAACAGAGAGAGGTCCACGCTGGATACCAGCCAAAAACGTCTGACCTTTTCGAGAGTCTCTAACGCAGCAGGACAACGATACAGAAGAAGAATAGCTGACAACAACAGAAGAAGATCTACGCAGCTGCTACCTGAAGACAACTAAAAGACGCAACTGATTGTTTTTAAGAAACTTAATGGTGTTTCGGTTTAATAGCTTTTATTATATTAGGGATAGGATTTATAGAATCGTGGGGAACTCTTTTTCCCCCTCCTTTGCCAAAAACTAATGTGTGGGTTGCGCTTGCTAATGTAACAGGCCAGGACACTTTGTGCTTGGCAACTGCTTCTCCTGATAATCCCTTTTCTACTTGTCTTGTAGGATTACCTCTAGATAAATGGCCAGTTCCGTTAACACTCTCTCCTGCAATTAGACAGCCTAGTAGAAAACTAACAGATAAGTGGGATTTTTGGACTACCCATCTCCCACGTGCTAATTTAGAACCACAAGAGCTTGAACTTTTAGGATTAGTAAAAATGGATTTTTGCCTTTATTTTAATTATACAGGGAAAAGTCAGTCTAAAGCATGGGATGTTTCTCCTAATCATCCTGTGTTCAGGAATGCTAGCTCCTAGTGTAATTATACGACTCCTAACATTTCCAAACTGAGCAACATTCCTTTGCAACTGCCAGGAGGCATGTTTTTGATCTGTGGAGACAGAGCCTGGGCTGCAATTCCCTCCCACATCAAAGGCGGCCCTTGCAGCCTTGGACGGCTTTCTGTATTAACCCCTAACACATCTTCCATTTTTCAAAATCGATTTTCAAACAAACAACGCTTACATCACAGAATGAAGCAGGGCACTCATGCATTTGCCCCTGAGCGTGATGATAACGTTGATTTTTGGTCTTTTAGCAGCTGTGTGAAAGAAAACACAGACAGATCGCCTCCCTAGAGGCCACTGTAACCTGTGGGGTTACATGATTACCTGATAACAAGAACAAAGCAAAACTTGGGACAGAATTATGGAATCCCTTATCTCTTGCCTGACGTATGCTTAAGCCTAGGAAAAAATATATGCGTTCACATGATACTTTCTCTCTGTAGCCAATCATGAATTTACAACTGTAGTTTAGACATACTATTAACCAATTACAAGCTGCCTTCTGATATTATGTTAACCTATATAAAGAAAAAGCTTTGTACAATAAATTGACATCTTGCTTGTATCAGGCCTTGTCCCGTCTCTGGCATCGCGACACTAAGCACCACTTCTCTATTACTAGATGAACAATGTATGATCCAGGGATCTGGGATAAGATCAGAGTTAACTTTTGGGAGTATGCTATGAAGGATGATGAGATTGGAGTGATTAAAGCAGTGCCTGACACTGGAGCTGCCTTGGAGAAGCAAGTGGAAAACATTAATTGCCAAAGGGTTTTGTGCACCTTAAGAAATCCTGATGTGACTGAAGTGTTGATGGCCTACGTGCATCAACATCCAAAGACTTTGGCAGCACAGGCTTTTGCAGCTTCTCCCCCAACCTTTGGTTTTCCTTTGCACAAATCTGGCTTCAGTGAGGGGAATCTTGGGGAAGTGGTGCCAGCCCCTCCTGTAGCCCAAGAGGTAACGGCATCTCCCGTCACTCTTGTAGATCGGGCAACAGCAGTGGTTACCAGTCCCTGATTTTAAGGAACACTATTTTTTTCATTGCCAAGAACCTAGTGAAAAGGTAACTTTGGAGCTGAAAGCTGTATACATGCAGTCAGAACTTTAGTTCTAAAGCTTGAAAATCTGCACATTTTTGAAGATCACAGCTTGTAAATGTGGGAAATTGCAGCTGGTCTGCAAATTCTTTACCTGGGAAAGAAGAATTTAACCATGGGCAGATTACTGTGTATCAATAAAGATATGGAAAGTCCCAGAGATGCAGGTGGTTTACAAGGATGAAGAGTGACTGGGAAACTGTAATATAGAAGGTTTGAATCCTCACATGTGTAGTTTAACATAAATAGGTGTCACCATAGTGATATAGCAATAACCAATAAGAATATTAAAAACAACCTGTTAACCAATTAGAAGTAGCCACAATAGCATAGAAAACATATAAACGTATATAATAATAATAAAGGCTCTATGCTCTACTTTGTTGATGACTATAAGTGTGTACATGTCGCTCTGTCCGCCACAACAGCAACATCTGGTGACCCCTTCTGTGACTTGGTGAGATCACTGGCAATTGTGGTGGTGGAGCCTGGTGAAGCTTGAGAGCAGAGGGGAATCTGCTTGGTCTGGACCTGAACCTTGACACCTATTAAGGTGAGCCACCAGGAACATAATGGGACAGGATTTAACAAAGGAAGAGGACTTAGTCCTCGGAACCTGGAAAATGCTACTGAAGAGTAGAGGTGTAAAAGTTAGTGACTATGATCTAAGGAGGCTGCTTTTATGGGGTAATCAGCAAGGATTTGAACCCTCCTGCAGCACTGCCTTTAGCATTGCTGCATGAAAGAAGCTGGGTAGTCATTTATGGGATGCCATATTGAAAGGAGATAAAGAAGTTGTAGATATGGCTACTACTTGGTGAATACTTAATGAAAAGCTAAAAGATACCGAGCGAGAGCAAGATAAAAAGGAGGAGGAACTGAAAATGGAGCTGAAAGAAAAGGGAATTGAGTTGGGTGTGGGGGAGATCACTAAAGTGGTTGAAGACATGCTGGCACCTTCTGCCCGCCTCGTGCCCAGCCACCCAGTCGCTCTGTCAACACTGGAGGAAAAAGGCGCTGGTGAGCAGAAATATCCTTCTCCTAATGAGCAGCTTAAGATCCCTATGAAGTGGAAAAGTCCCCAATACTTTGCTCAGGTGCCATTGGTCTATCAATCTCCAAACGACCAGTTGATGGAGCACTTGACAAAGGAAGAGTGTAATGAGCCTAATGATCTGCAGACACAGCAGCAATTTCCTCCCTTGCCATCTGACAGTGTGGAGGAAAATGAGAAGGGAGTTTTTGACTCGCAATGTGAGGTCACAAAAGACTGTGGGGGGAGGGGGATGTCAACCTCCGGGTGAATCTACTTCATGCACTTTGCCCCCCTGTAGTGTAACAGTGACCCCTCGATCGCCAGTGAGGTTTTGGCAGCAGGTTCATCAGAAAGCTGCTGCAAAGGGTGATTGGGATTTAGTGGAAAAGCTGGAAGTGCCACATATGATCACCACTCCAGTGCAGACGCATTCCCTTATGAGTGTTTCTGATGACTCTAGTGAGCCCATGTCTCTTCTGGTAGAAAAAGTGTCTCCAGGAACTGGTCAGCAGGATAACCATCAAGTTTTGGTCTGGAAAGTTGTGCAGGACTTGAGGTCCACAGTGGCAAAGTATGGTGTGAATTTGAGTGAGACAATGCAGCTTTTTTTTTCTACTCCGCACTCCTCCCATTCCTTTTCCCTCCTTATCTCACTCCCTCATTTGCAGCCATTTACAATTTGCAGTAACCTGTGTTCTGATTTTAAAGTAACAGTGTTAAGTTTTGTTAAGAAAGGTATCTCACCGTTTTGTGAATGCAAACTTGATATATATATATATTGCTTTTACCATTATTTCTGATTGTTAGGGATTTGGGAAATTTATTATTTTAATGTTTGCAATCGTATTTTCACAATAAGCATAATGATTAATAAGTACTTATGAGACTAATATGGTACTTGTAATAAGGTATGTTAAGTGCTATAGATAATGATTGCTTATAAGTCTTGAAACAGCTTTTGCAAAAACAAAGAGGGGGAATGGCGGAGGATTCTCCGGAGGCCTGGTTAAACAAAGCTATGTATGTTTTAATTTTTTTGTAGCTCTCTGATGATTCCCAGGAAACCCCAATGATACGTCATTTCAATTCTTTGACCACCACCAGTGCAGTGCCATCAGGTGCCAAAGTAAAAGTTTGGGATCTAGAAACAGGTCAATGGTCTGATTTCTGTGAATTAATAACCTGGGGTAGAGGATATACTTGTGTCTCAATAGGTTCTGGACCACGTTGGGTCCAAGCAAGATGTGACCGACTGGTGCTTTCGTCACCCTTTGGACTCTGACTGTGGCAGCGGCCTTGCAGATCCCAAAGCAGCCACAGCAAAATATGTGGGTCACTCTTGCCAAGGCCATAGGACAAGACACGCTGTGCCTCTCTGTATCAATGCCTGCCAATCCCTTCAGCACCTGCCTGGTGGGCGTACTGGTGAATGGGTGGAAGGACATCACTGAGAAAATTGAGCCACTGAACTTAAAAAGATCATTTTACATGTGCTTCTTGATACACTTCAATAAGAGACATGGGGGACTTAAAAGCTTTGAGTGGGAAGGATTCAAAAAGACAAATTTGACATTAGAATATATGGCCAAGGGTTGGAACAATTGGACTTAGTGTCTTCCTTTGGCTGAATTAGAGCCTCAAGAGATTAATGTATTAGGATCGGTAAAAATGGATTGCTGCATTGTGTTTAATTTTACATCGGACAGAACCACAAATATCCAGGACGTTACTCCAGCAGGGAGGGGGTACAGAAATTATACTGCATGGTGCAATCGGACTGAACTCATAGCATTGAAGAGGCATTCTCATCCTCATTGTCTGCCTGCGGGTGTTTTCCTTATTTGTGGAGATAGGGCCTGGCCGGCACTGCCCTCACGTATCGGGGAGAACCTTGCAGTCTCGGTTGTTTAACCACGCTGACACTGAACGCTTCTATGATCTTTGATCACCTTAGGAAAAGGTAAAACCATAACATTCATGCCTTTGAAGAGGATTGTGGTGATAGGGTAGAGTTTTGGAGGATAGAGAAGTGCATCGTAACAAGTGTGTTTTCTGGAGTTGGAACAGCATATGTTTTAGCAAGCCTGAATAAATTGGGGTGTTGGTTAGCAAAACAGAATAACACGTCCTCCCTGGCTCTGAAGGAACTTCTCTTGGATGTGAATTCTGTCCGACATGCTACCTTGCAAAGTAGAGCAGCAATAGATTTTTTGTTGTTAGCACATGGGCATGGGTGTGAGAATTTCAAAGGGATGTGTTGTATAAACCTGTCAGACCATTCAGTATCTATACATAAACAAATTCAGAAATTGGAGCAGGGGATAACGCATTTGCGAATAGATAATGAGGGATGGCTTGAAGGATTGTTCAAGGGATGGGGAATTACAGGATGGCTCTTCTCGATCATCAAGACAGGGTTGTTGATTTTGGTGATTATGGTGCTGTTAATGTTGCCTTGTCTGGCTAACCTGCTGCAAAGGGCCCTGCAGCGGGCAGCCAACGCAGCATTTTCAGCACAGTTACAGAAAGGGGTAATTGTGGGAAACTGCAGTGTGTCTGCAGATTCCTTGCCTGGGAAAGAAGAACTTAACCTTGGGCAGATTAGTGTGTATCAATAAAGATATGGAAGGTCCCGGAGATGCAGGTGGTTTACAAGGACAAAGAGTACCTGGGAAACTGTAAGATAGAAGGTTTGAATCCTCCCATGTGTAGTTTAACATAAATAGCTATGACCATATGTGGTGATTAGAGATGGAGAATGGTTATTAATTTATGAATTATGAAATATTAACTATGAAATATAATTGTTTATTAATTATAAAAATTATTAATAACCAATTAATCACCTTTATATATTGATTCGAATGCACAGTTGTAAAAATATATTCCATAACTGGTTTAGTATATACAATTTGATCCAATTAGAATATTTACAGAATTAATTTTGATTAAGGGAACAAAGGGTGCGGTTCTGCCACTTGTCCACTAGATGGAGACTCGACAAGACGCTTGGTGGCTGTAACTATGTACAGAGACATTTACAATGTTATCAATAGGCAAATCAATTTGGAATACCATGCGGCTAGGTGTGGGCACTTTGAAATGAATGTTATTGAATGTTGCACATGTGAAAAGATACATTGTGTCTTTGGTGGTAGCGAAACAAGTTGCTGGGTTACGCTGGCTGCTCGCCATCTGTCGACCCAGGGCTGGGCAATCCAGGCGGTGACTTTCTTTCTCCTCCCACCTCCGTGGGGGGAGCAAGGCTTTCTTTGGCTGTGGCTGTGGGAGGGGTGACTTTTTGCCTATAGGTGGCTTCCACTGGCAGGGTGGTCACATGGCGTGACTGCAGCGACCGGGGCTGGCAGGATTGGAGCGGCTCCCTGAACAGAATCAGCTCAGCAGGGCCGGTCTGGGGGAGTGGTCCTGTATGGTGGGGCCGGGTCCTTCGGGGTTGGCCCTCACGATCGGGGTGACGGTTCCTGGTAGGTGGGGTCAGCCGTCTCCGATCCCAGAGATGGGCTTCAGGGAAGGGGCGCTGTGGAGCGGCGCTTCCCCTCGGCTTGAAGTGAGCTGACAATGCCAGTTCTTGGCGACTGCTTCCCATTAAGGTTACAATGCAGTCCTTGGCTTGATCTCAAAGGCAAGGGTGTCTTTCTCTCTCGGGAAATCCTGGGTTACATTACCTGATGGCACAGGGCTGTGGAGCGGCGACAGTGGGCAGCTCCTTTATCTCCCGTGAACAGCAGAGATCACGCAGAATGTGTTGCTGCTGGACTGCCTGGCTCAGGCTATTCCCTCCCCTTCTGGGCTAAAGCTTACCCTCAGGATTCCAATCCTCTCAACTGGGCTTACGACGCTGACTTTCTGAAGCTTCAGCGAAGGGATCTCCTATGCTGGTTCCTTGAGCAGCTTGCGGAGCTGGCTTCTTTCCAGCTTCATATTGCAGAGGCCTCTAGTATGCATGCATGTGGGAATGAGAAGAATTAGGGGTGCTGCGAGCTTACATAGCTCAAGCAAAGCAAGAGAAAGCAAAAGGAGAGAGCAAATTGGTAAACAAAAGGGGAATACTTATAGACTTCTCATGGCTGGATCTGGCCAATGGGCACATTTACAACAACCTGCTTTAGCCTATAGAAAGGGTGAAGCTAGAATTATGCCCTTAGATGGAAAGAGCACGAACATGCCATGCAATGGGTGCATGTAGTTGTTTACCCCTTAGGAGACAGGTTGGCTCCTGGGCCTTTGTCCTCCTCTTCAGGAAGAAGGGTGGAAGGGGGAGACTTACCAAAACATGTTGGGACAAGTTTGCTGGTATTCGGGGGCATAATTCTGGGCATATGATGACTTCTCCACACCATAGTGATATAGCAATAACCAATAAGAATATTAAAAACAACCTGTTGACCAATTAGAGTAGCCATGATAGCATAGAAAACATGTAAATGTGTGTTGATAATAATAATAAAGGCTCTATGCTCTACTCTGTTGATGACTATAAGTGTGTATGTGTTGCTCTGTCCACCACAAAAGCGACATGTAAACAATGGAAGAAGAGTGTTC
This sequence comes from Indicator indicator, assembly GCF_027791375.1. Taxonomy (NCBI): domain Eukaryota; kingdom Metazoa; phylum Chordata; class Aves; order Piciformes; family Indicatoridae; genus Indicator; species Indicator indicator. Next base: position 29,979 of record NW_026539208.1, read on the forward strand.
TTTCTACTGCTGTCTGTTTGCAGTTACCTCTCTCCTTCAATCCCCTCCTTCTCTCTCTCTCCTTTGCAGTCTTTTGAAGTTTGCAGAAGCTGTATGTGATTTAAAGTAACAGCGCTAAATTTTGTTAAGAAAGATATTTTGACATTTTATAGGTGTAAACCTGATATGGATAATGATTTTAGCATTGTTTTTGATTACAATGGATCTTTGAATTGTGTTTTTTTAATGTTTGTAGTAGTTAAGTTTTTATGGTAAGCATAGTAAATAATGAGTACTTATGGTAAGTATTTAGTAATTGTAATAAGGTATGTTAAGTAATAAGTAAGTATAATAAGATATACATAATAATGGGTAATTTTAAATAGAATAAGTTGTTTTGTAAGTTTATAGGTTAAGTTTTTCTTCTGGTTCGAACTTTTTTTGTGTGCCAGCATTTCAAAAGAGCTCTGTGTAATATAGAATCTTTTTTGTCTTTTTTCCAGATGTTAATTTGATGGTTTAATTTTAACACAGATTTTAAGTTTTTTAGGGATTTTTGGTATTAGCATAAGTTAGGAATCTGATATAGGGATATTAGAATTTTTTTTCCCTTTTCTTTATATTTCTGACAGTGTTTTAAGATAAGGAATACACCAAATAAAAAAAATCTTGATACATTGAACAGAGGTTTAGCTTAGAAAAAGGCAAATGAATTTGTTACTGCAGGAAAGGGATGTATATTTTCGCATCTACAGGTTTTTAGTGATACCAGAAAGGAAAAGTCAGTTTATGTCATGAGCTGGAAAGATCAGTTCTGCAACCTGGTTCTGCAAACATCTCAGCTGACAACGCAGGAATCAATGCATGGGTGAAACAGCAATGCCAATGAAGATGAAAATCAGCAGACCTAAGACCGATCAGTTACTGTCATGTTAAACTCAGATTGATAGCATCAATCTGAGGCTGATCACATGAGAATGACACTTGAAGACATCTGAATTAGGACTGAATATCATGATTATTTAATTGCTGTGTGATTAGGGAACATGTTCACATGGATTTATGTGTTAACTCATCAGAATGTCATAATTAAGTAATAATCTCAAATGGTTAAACGGATGGTTAAAATGGATTATAGCACAAAAGACATTTCCATTTTCTAGGTTATAAAAATAAAAAGGGGGAGTGCAAGTATTATGTCACAAGCAAGAACTGTTAAAGCATGTTATGTTTTTAATTTGTTTCATTTTATATGTGTTTTTGTAGTGTGGTTTAACAAAACTTATGGAGGATTTAAAAATTTTGGTGGCTTTAGTTGGGAGGAATTTGAAAAAACAAACTTAACATTAGAATACATGGCCAAGGGTTGGAACCATTGGACTCAGTACCTTCCCTTAGCTGAAACAGAGCCTCAAGAAATTAGTATGTTAGGATCAGTAAAAATGGATTATTGTGTTATGTTTAATTTTACATTGGGCAGAACCATGTATATTCAGGATGTCACTCTGGCAAGGAGATGCATTAATAAAATGTCTTCAGTTACCACATTGGAGTCCATGACCAATCTGCTGTGACATCTATGGAGAGAAAGGCCTGTTAATGGCAGCAAAGTGCATTATTGCTCTTCATTGCAATTTCTTCTTGCAAGGGAGGGCCATATAACGGATTACTCCCTTCTGTGCAACCCACACAGCATGCAGGTCTCTTAGAAGACTAGATGGGGTGAGTGGGCTTTTAGACAAAACACATCATCCATCCTACTTTATCCAGTTTTCAAAAAATTTTTTTGCCAATCAGGCATAAAAGAATATCATGAGGTTTTTTCATTTGCCAGCTCCTGGGGTTGTCAAGACCTGGCCCTCCCTTTACCAACTCTGGTCAGCAGGGTGTGGGGGATGGGATTGCAGCCATGCTATGGTTCAAATACTTCCCTTGGAGTAAGTGAAGGTGCAATGATACCAAATGGCTAAATGAACTGGGTTTATTAGATTGAAACTGGAGCAGAGGAAAGATGAGAAGAAAAGCAGTGGGAAAAATACATACCAAAGAGAAGAAATATCACCATTTCTCTGGCTTGAAAATTGCGGCATTGTCACAGGAGCAGTTCCAAAATTCTTGGCGGTGGCAGGGAAGCAGAGATACGCCATGTGGCATGTCTCCTGGCTGCAAGCAGTGAGCATAGTGGCTGAGCAGACCTGTGCCATGTGGCTTTTATCTGAGACTCAAGTAGCACGGGGCAGAGCTGAGTGGAGAGGCCAGGCAGCAGTACAGGCTGCCTGCAGCAGGGCCCTGAAGGCACCCTGCAGCAGAGCCCTGAAGGCACACTGCAGCAGCGGGAAGGCAGGACCATGCCACATGGTTGCTGCCGATTGCCTCTGCTACCTGCCAAAGTGTGGGACTGAGTGGAGTGACAGGGACACAGGGCTGTGCCACACTGTGGATGATGCCTGCCAAGGCACTGGGCCAAGTGTGGCTTCCTCTTATCCCCTGCCTCTTCCTACTTCCCCAGAAATTCCCGTTTTCCCCTTACCTCCCGCATAGCGAGCTGAGGGCACACCCCCAGATCTAAGCAGAGTACTGTGTGCACCCCCACCCCTCAGTGGCACTGTTTGAGCCAATGAAAACACTTGGGGTCTCACGGGGGCCCAGATAGGGAACGACTGGCAAACTGTAAATTTTTCCTATTGCTAGATCAAGCAACAGCTTGCTAAGTCTTTCTTTTCCACCTTATCTATTTTGCAGTACTTTCCTCACAATAGTCTGAGCCCCACTTTAGCTCATGTCTCACAGTCAGTGTGGAGAGTGTAGAAGGGAGTGCTACAGCTGAAAGTGTGTGAGAAGTGGAGCTTGCAACTCAAAAAAAAAAAAAAAGGCATCATCTTACATTGCTGTTTTCTGCTGTTTTCCGCTGTTTTCCCTCTAAGAGAGCAGCCTGAGCTGTAAATTGTGCAAGTGCTTCCAAAACCAAAGAAACAGGGTATACAAGGTTTGTTCATCAATTCTCTCAGGTCTTGCTATACCTGAATTACCTGCACTGTTAAGGGAGGGACTCAGGAAGCAAAAGGGGCAGCACAAAGAGATGGAAACATAGGATGGTTTGGGACTCAGCAGCCAAGCTCCACAACAAAGTCTTGCTCTGTGCACTCCATCCTTTCCCCACTATGCCAGGTTGGATATTTCCAACTTCCAGGCAAGTGCTAACATGCCCTGGATCTCCCTACCTCCCACATCTTCACCAGGGGACAGAGGATGCAAAAACAGATCAGGTTGAGGGAAGATGCAAACAACCATTTCCCTGACTAGGCTGTTCTCTGTCTTGCTCATTGCAGAGGGTAATGAATGGAAAAGTAATTGTATGTTAAGGGAGAAAGTAAATGTATGTTTTAAAGGGAGAAAGTAAATGTTTTAAAGGGAAAATATTAAATGAAAGGTATTAAACACACAAAGATCCTGACCATAGGTGATAAGATCCCTCCTGGCCTCCTAGAGCCTAGAGAACAGCAGAGTTAGCTATGAAGCTTGATATTAAAACAACTTCATGTTCCTCAACACAAAGTGAAGAAATCTCATTTTTCTGTGAGCTTTAAGTGGTTGTGGCAGTTTGGGCTGGGTGCCCCCTGCCACTGCTGCATGAGATACACCTCTGGTGTCCTGGGTGCCCGCCCAGTAGGGGTGGACACAGGAAACGGCGTATTTCTACCCATAAATCCTGCACCCTATGAAGCCATCTGCAGAGTCATTCTCTTCCTCTTTCTTCCCTCTCTGCTCCCATGGGAGATGCCCTCTCTTATCGGGCAATGCCAGGGGAGTATCCTCAAGGCCTCTTAGGCCTGACTAGGCCTAATGCCAGGAGGAGAATGGAGGGGGGGCAGTCTCAGACCTGGCCAGCCTGAGATTTGCCTAGCGGTGGGAGGGGGAGGAAGGAAGAGCCCTGGGGGTTTGGGTATACCCTCAGGTGGGAGGAGGGAAGGATTGGGAAGCCTCTGGGTACTATGTAAGGGACTCTGTATGCTTTAGGATGTTCTTTGCCACTATGCTGTGTAGTTTTTCTGTAGTTTCACCAATTGCTTTTCCATTTAAACTTTCCATCACTCTCCAATCTGTTTGCGTGTGTCATTCTTTTGTCCCTTTCGGGGCAAGAGATGTTCTGGCTGGCCTCAAACCAGCACAGTGGTGATAGGATTAAGGTGGACAATGTCTTTACAAATGAAGAGTCGCTAGAGAAGGTGAGATAACAAAGAACCAGACAGTCCACCTTTATCTATGTTACATGTAAATCACAAAGAGCCTCTGCTAAGTGTCTCACCAGGAGCCTTGCTGTAGGGTGTTCCCGAAAGTTAGCAGACACTGAAACCAGCCTGAACTTCTGAACTTTTAGGACAGAGAGCAGGCTTAATATGCTACTGAATATTAAGTTCTCCACCCAGAGGAGTGAGGAACCTAATTTAAATGAACACACGATGTATGATGTGGGATGGGGTACATGTAAGGGGCACATGTGTTAGGCAGATCAGGAAGGCCACACATTCCAAGTACCTGAGCCAATGGAGAAAGGGAGAAGGAAACCAGCATCCAGGAATTTAGGATAAAAGGTGCCTTCCAGCAAAAAATTCCATTGGGATGAACTATCCCTTTATTTGAATAAAGTTTTATAGGACTCCTCTGTCTCCATTATGAACATTGACCTCTAGGAATGGGCCAGTTTTCTTTACAACTGGGGCCTTGTCCAGGAGTCTTTCACACCTTTCAGGAATGTCATATGACAAATGAAATTGATGGTGCACCTCACCAAAATTCAGTGATCTTCAGTGGCTGCCAGCATTGAACAGTTGACTGGATACCCAATACTGTTCAAGAGACAGATAAGTGACAGACCATTGGGGTCTGCAGGGCGGCCATAGAACAGACCAAGGGGGTCTGTAAAGACTTCCAGAGGGAAAAGACCACAAGAAATCTCACTGGTGAGTACTGTGGGAATGTTGGGATAATAAAAATAGAAAGGATGCCCATGGAAAGCATAAGGAAGTCTGGGATAATGATCCTGAAATATACTTGCAAAGTTCCTAGAGGAGGATGTTAAGATTTTGGGGTAGTCTGCACATTCCTCCAGAGATAACTAAGGAAATGACGGTAACATTTTGTCATTTTTCATAGTCCAAGTGTGTTTTTCAGGAAGGAGCCTGGGCCTGCAGCTCTCCTTGCTGGTGACAGGGAGTGGGGAGAGCAGAAGCAGCAGTGATGTGATTTATGATCAAATTTATAAGCTGGAAATATGATAAAATATTATTATTATTATTAATAAAAAAATATTTTTCCATGCTAATTTGATTCAGGTTCATTTGCCCGGTCGATGTTAGATTGATTACTGATGATAGGATGTTAATGAACAATGGAACAACAGCCTAGAAAAGTCAGAAACTTGGAATACAGAGGAACAACCTGGAAACTCTTACAATGCAAAAGCAAACAGCTATGCTGCCTCGGGAGGCAGGACAGATCCTCCCGGCCTTGCTGTGGAGTTAAGCTACAGAGAAACAGTCTGTGAACTTCAGAAATAACCAAGTAAATTAGCTTTAGTTACTCACAAACCGCTGAGCTTCTAGTCACCAAAACTTTGCCAAATGAAGAGACGCATGGAGCTGTAACTTGTAGACCAAAGGGCAGGGATAATCCAAAGAGAAATCCCAAATTGGAGGAAGTGAGGGAGAGAAAGAGAGCACGCTGCTGCCGTGTGGCTCGGAGCTAAACATGCTGCTATGAGGAAAATAGCAGGTAATCACCCTGAAGTCAGGCACAAAGTGGGTGGTTGTTACCGTCTCAAATCCCGTTAAGGAACAGGGGTTAGGCTTTTGAATCATCCCCTATAAATTCCCTTTTTTAAAACTGAATGGCCCAATGGCAGATTACCTTTTCAAATATCGCTAATCAGTTCAAAGTGCTGTATGGCAGGCAAACTGTACACACCTTCTCAACTAGCCTCTGACACGTGCAGTTGTCTATGTAACACGTGAGGCACGAGGTCCAGCTTCCGCCCCCCCCCCAGGCAGCTTCAACAGCACCATTGGCTCCTCAACCTCAACCTGGACCGCTGCATCAGGGAGGGAGGAAAAAGGGCAGTGGCCAAACAGTTTAGCTGGTGCATTAAAGCCACTCCTAGGACAGGCAGGTTACCTCAGGGTGCAGGAGAAAATAGAACTCATCCAATACAGGGGCAGGGTGGCAGGCCTGTATTTGTAATTGTCTCACTCACTACCCAGGACATAAGATCCAGGGGAGGACATAAATATTTGTGGGGGTGCTACTTTATGGTAGCAGTAACAGTCGTGTACTAAACAAGCTAGTTCTTACCAGGAGGGTAAGAGCTGACTTGTGAGGAAGGAGGGAGGGGGTGTAAGCTTTGCAGTTAGTTAGGCAAAGATCTTTGGTCAGGCACTTTGATTGAAAAGTCTGTTTTGAAATTTTTTGCGTTTGTTGTTTTAGACTTAGTAGTTTTGGGAAACAGGGCTGCAGCTTCTCCCCTTGTTGGGGGAGGGGGCTAAAAACTGAAGCTGTTGTCAGTCCATTGTTGAGAAGAACTTGGGAAAATTAGTGTATATGCTGTTAGAGTTGCAATGGTGACTTACAGTCCTAGCTGGGGAAATATACAGGCTCTGCTGGAATTTGTTTCTGGGATAAGGCAGCAGAGAGAGTGGCTCTGAAACATTAAGTTATATCTCCCTGGAAAGAATATGAAGTGGAATTCTGATAAAGGTGATAAATTGGAGAGTCTAAAGGAATATGTATGAAATCTAAATTGATATAGAAAAATAAAATTTTGCTTGAGTTGTGTGAAGAAATACAACATCCTTCTGGTTCTGGGGTTAGAGGCCCCTTTTGGTTCTGAGAATCTGGTTCTTTGATATCTTGTATTTTATTTATTTGAAAATTATTATTGTTGGAGCATATTAATTTAATTTGAAGTTGAAATTACAACTATATGGAATTGGGCATCACTCAGAATCTAAGCCCAGCCCCTCTGATAACTGCGGATAAGCTGGAACACAAGGGGCTTTATTTTCTGCCAAATTGGTTAATGATTGGATTTGATTTAAAGGGTGGCAGGTCAGTCTTGAGGAGAAAACTTGGGAAAGTGCTCTTTAGGCTGTATTTTAAAACACTGGAAACAACTGGGTGGACTCCTAGGGTGAAGTGTTTCTGAAAGTTTGAGGGGCAGATGTCATGTGGGAATGCTGGTTGTGCTTGTTGTAGAAAAGGCAGGAGGGGGACATAGGTAAAGAGAATGCTGGTAGGGGTTTTTTGTGGTCAAGGAAAGAGAACAAAGGAAACATCTGGAAGGAAATTGTGTTAAATTGAAGGGAACCAGATGAATTTAACTATTTTAGTTAAATTAATTAAAATTAGTTAATTAATTTAAAGTCTCCCAGCTAAGGCTCCGGCTCTAGCTAAGCTGGGGAAAGAAATAATAAAATGTTAATTGATAGAGCTAACAATAAATAGGTTTAAGGGACCTATAGCAAGGTACAAGATTTAAGAATAATAAATGAGATTGTTAAACCAAGGCCTGTCATGGTCCCCCTCCTCACACCATTATTATTAGGTACTTGATTTAAAGGATGCCTTCTGGGGATGCCTTCTTACAAAGAAGAGCAAACAGCATTTTGCCTTTGAATGGAAGCAAAAGGAAAAAGGAAAGATAGTGAAGCAACAGGTGACCTGAACAGTCCTTCCATAGAGATACACAGAGGCACTGATCCTGTTCAGGGAAAGCTTTGCAAGGGACACTGAGAGAATTCACTCCACCCCCAGGGATCAGGTTACTGCAGTGTGGGGGTGATTTGCTACTGGCACTGGAAAGGGGGGAGGTGGTAGAAGAAGCCATAGTGGAGTTGCTTAACTTTGTTGCCAAAAAAAAAAAGTTGGGGGGTGGGGGGGAAGCAGTCCTTACAATACCTGAAAAGAAGGCACAAATGGTGGAAAAGAAGGTTGAATATCTGGGACATATTTTGACTGAAGGTTTGCAGTGTGTTAATCCAGAAAGGGCCTGAGGAATGGCAACTGAGGCCCTAAGGCTGACAGCAGGGGGATCTCCCATTTTTAAGGCCTCACATCAAATTAAGGCTTTGTTAAATGAGAGACCTTCTAGATGGGTAATCAGCACGAGGTTATCGTAGTATAAAACTTGTTTAATGGAACAGGAGGTTTTAGAATAAAGAAGTGGAGAAGGGTTTAACCTGGCTTCCTGCTTAACTGGTTCTGAGGTGAGGGACTTTGAGGAAATTCATGACCGTATTCAAGTAACCAATCTTCAGACCCGAGCTAGGGAAGAGCTATGGGTTACCCCTTGGCTGGGTGGGGGAAATGTGTTTCTTCGGGGGTGATAGAAAGAAAAAAGGGTTAGAGGATATGCTATAATAAAGTGAACAGGGATGCAAGAGGGAGGGAAGCTGCCCTCCACATGGTCAGCACAGACAGAAGAATTGCATGCCTTAATTGGAGACTGTGAATTGTATCAAGGTAAAATAGTGAACATATTTACAGTTTCAAAATATGTATATGGGGTGGCTCATGCATTTGGGAAATTGCGGGAGGAAAGAGTATTATTAACCTACAGAGGAAAAACATTAGCTCATGAGGATTTAATTATTCACCTGTTGGAGGTGGTGAATTTACCAAAGGCAGTGGTAATAAGACATGTCAGGGGACATCAGGCAGGACACTCTGAGAGAACAACAGGGAATCAATTGGCAAATGAAGAAGCCTGGAAAGCAGCACTTCTGCCAGAAGTATGTAAGACCCTCCTTTTGCTCCCAGTGGTTCAGCCACTGCAGGAGAAGATGTCTTTTCTGCCAGAGGATTTGGAGATAACTAAAGATAGTGGGGCAGAAGAAAGAGGGGATAATTGGATTACAAAGGGTGGTAAACAATGTATGCCAAAGGCTTTGGCTCTACAAATATTGAAGCAACTCCATGAAGGGAGCCACTGGGGCTCTTGAGGATAGGCAGAAGCCTTCCTCAAGGTGTATGGTGGTTTGGGTCTTTTTGGGTTAGCAAAAAGCTCTATTGAGGGCTGCTTGATTTGTGCCAAGATCGATAATCGGGTTACTAGGGAAGTTGCCAGAGGAGGGCAACCCTGGGCTGTAGGCCCATTCCAATGGTGTCAGGTGGATTTTACTGAAATGCCCTGAGTGGGAAGGTTTAAATATCTTTTTGTAATAGTATGCCAACTTAACAGGGTGGCCAAAAGTTTTTCCAGTTGCATCAGCAACCACTAGATGAGTTATTAAAGTGTTTCTGGAACAAATAATTCCAAGGTGTGGAATACCAGAGGCAATGGACTCAGACAGAGGAACTCATTTTACAGGAAAATTCTTCAACGGGTTAAGGCAATTTTAGGAATACAATGGTACTTGCACACCTTGTGGAACCTTCAGAGTTCAAACAAGGTAGAAGAAATAAATGGGGAAATTAAGAAACATCTTTTGAGATTAGAAACCAAAATGCCATGGATATGGCTTCTACCATTAGCTCTGGCCTGAATACAGGCCAGACCTAGAGGGGATATACAGCTATTCCCCTATGAATTAATATTTGGACTTCCTTACCCTGCAAATTTGTGGGCTGTTGGAGAGACAGAAATAAGTGATGTGTATTTAAAACATTATGTGGTCAGGACACTGTCTCTTGCAAAATTTCTCCAACAAGAAGCTCCCGTGGTATTATAACCTATGGTTCATAAGCAGCCTCCCCAGCATGCCTGGAGTAATAATTTGGGATTGTAATTGATTTAAGTTTCTGGAAGGTTCCTTTGATTATATAGTCCTGATATCTAGTAAAACAGCAGGCTGTTTCCCCAAAGACAGCAGACACTGAAGACAGCCTGAACTTCTGAACTTTTAGGACAGAGCGCAGGATTAATTGGCTACTGAATATTAACTTCTCCACCCAGAGAAGTGAGGAACCTAATTTAAATGAACATATGATGTGCGATGCAAGGTGGAGTACATGTAAAGGGGAATATATATTAGGTGGATCGGGAAGATTGTAAATTCCAAGTACCTCAGTGTGGTGGTAGTAAACAAGCCCCAAACCCCCTTTTGCCTCTCCTCCCTTTGGAGCCGGGGTTTGGCATGAAAAGTAGACAAAGCCAGGCATCATCTACATGTCTCTGCAAGCCTGGGCTTGTCTAGGAACATCCTTTGTTTTGGTAAACAAGCTCACATGGCTCAATCATGGCTTGCCTTGTGCTGTGCTTTTGTGTTTTCCGTGTTTGGACAAACTTCTATGTTACAGGCTAAAGTTTCTTGTTTTACTCTGTACCATTGGCCACTACTGTCCTCAGAAAATATTAAATACGGGTTGAAGTGGTAAACAACAGCACACTCTTGCCCTTGTTGACTCCGAGCCCTCTTTTGCCAAAAATCTGTTTTGCCAAAAGCATGTTTTGCCAGAGAAAAGCCATTCTGCACGCCATAGGCAAGAAGCCATTGCCAAAAGTTGCTGAAACTTGCTGCTGTCCCATGAGCTGCTTATCCCATGTGCTGAGAAGCCACTTGTCCCATGAACTGTGAACTGCTTGCCCCACGAACCAAAAGCAGCCGTAGCCTCTCTCTGCGGAGAAAACTGACAAAACTCATGACAGTCCCGCGTGCCAACAAGCCACAGCTGACAAGCCGTACTGGCTTGCCAGACGCAAGCTTGCTGCTTGCTGGAGCATCAAGAAATGCTCCCCCATGCCAAGAAAAGCACTTCTCCCCCTCACTCTACAAAGCCCTTGGCAGCAGATTGCTCTCCATCTCCAGAAAGCAAAGCTGCAAACTCTCTGGAAAGTCTTCCTCTGGCAGCAAAGCACCATGAAGCTTTTCTTCTGATAAAGTGCAGCTCTCTTTTGTAGCAAAGACACCATGAGGCAAAGCTCCATTTTTGCTTTGTTTTGGATGATAAAGATTGCAGCTCTGAAAACGCTTCCCAAAACAAGAGAACTCTTGTTGAGTGCAGCACCATTTAGTGAGTAAATTTTGGACTACATTTTTCTATGAAGTCTCTTTGTGAGATTCTTCCCAGCTGCTCGGATTAGTAGACTAAGAGTTCCCTCTCGTGGACCAGCCAGCACTTGCCGCTTATCTCTTTCTCAAATTCAGATTCTTATTTCTAAATTTCTGATTTTGCTTAAATTGTTTATTAATGGTTGTGTACTGGTTGTGTACATGTTTTGTGGAGATACTCAAGTATCTCCACACCCAAATCTGCAACAATTGTCATAAGTTCAGCAGGATTTTGAACCAATAAATAATTAATATTTTTTTATATTATTTCTGCCTGATTAATTATTAATAATCATAACACTCAGCCAATGGGGAAAAGGAGTGGGAAATTTGTGTTCAGGAATTTAGGCTAAAAGGGAAGCTGTGTCTTCTAGCAATTTGAGAAATTCCATCTGGATTATTATCCCATGGACTCTCCCTTTATTTGAATAAAGTTTTACAGGACTTCTCTGTCTCCATTGTGAACATTAACCTCCAGCAACAGACCAACTGCACTCGTACTCTCTTAGTTTCACACAGGTGATCTTACCATGCCCTTTGCATTCCTAATCCCTGCAATTGCATATCTGGTCTGAATTCAAACTCTTACTCACCTTCCTGCCTTTTCATACATACATATGCGCTTCCAGAGACTCATGGATGGAACATTACTGCCATAGTTACTGCAATACAAAACAACAGGAGATCATCAGTATTTGAAACACTGCTAAGAGGCTAAGCTTCTAAATATTCAGAATATTGGTAAGTAAGACAGAGGAGTTATAATGGACTTGTATAATTAATTATGTGTCTTGTAGAATTGGTTTTATTCAGAAGACATGTGCCATTGTATTGGGTTTGGCTGAGCTGGAGATTATTCTCCTCATAGTATCTTTCTAGTGCTGTGTTTTGCAGCAATAGTTGATAACACAGCAGTGTTTTGGCTACTGTTGAATAAGTGTCCAGGTTGTGCCTTTTCAACATTTCCCTGGCCCAACAATATGCTGAGGGATGGGCAAGGTCCTGGGAGGGGACATGGCTGAGCCAGTTGACCCAGACTGGCCAAAGGGGTATTCCATGCTATATGACATCAGCTCAGATATAAGAGTGAAGTGAAAGAGGGAAGTGGGGGGATTTGTCCATGGCATCTATCCTCCTAAGGAACCACCAGGTTAGAGAGCCCTGCTTCCTGAGACTGACCATCGTCCCGCTGATGGGAAGCAGAAACTAACATCTCTCTCTCTCTGCTTTTGCTTCCGTGTGGTCTATTGCCTTTGCTTATTATTGTTGTTACATTGCTTCTATCTTATTACTGGCTTTTGTTATATTTTTCCTCTCTTCCCTGTCCATTTAAGAAGGGGAGTGATGGATTTGCTTTGGTGGGCATCTGGCCCCTAGGCCAGGGCCAAACCACCACATCCATCAATTGAGGAGTAAAGAATATGATTTGCCTGAGATGTAACCAGACTTGACTGAGAACATGGAGTGATCATTCTGTACAACTGAAAAGTAAAACTTTCTTGTCTTTAAGCTAGTGATAGGGCAGCTGAGTTTTCATCAAAGTGGCATCTATTCTGAGGTAAAGCAACTTGAATTCTCTTTTCAGATGAGATTCTCTAGAGGAGGTAGTGCATATGGGTTAATTTCTAGCTACAATGTGTCTGCAAGTGGTGTTACTGATACTTCACTCAACGGCAGTGCTGTAGTGTTAACTGCAGTTTAGCCACCTCTACTGCTGAGACACAAATCTTTCATCTGGCAGTGAAACACACACTGCATCTTCGGAAGAGGGAAAGGCATTCAGAGGCTGGCATATTCAACAAGCACATTACTAGTGTATGAAAAGGAAGTTTATGATACTGCAGTTAGAAATCAACAGTAACTAATGAGAACCTCTCCAGTCCATCTCAACAAGGCATGTGCACTGATACTCAGAATTTTCTAAATTCAGGACACTTTGGCTAATAAGGTTCTCTTAAACTTATTAATAATTATGTATCTGTGCCTTTCCACCTGAAATTTTGGTTAGCAATATTTTATGTGGGCAACTCACTCCTCAGTTAGGGTATTATCTGGAAAAAGGTACATCTGCCGCACATAGACAGGTACACTGACACATGCCTGCTGACTGAAACCTGAAACCAAGACCACAACTTCTGCAGGTCTTGGAACTCTTTGCTTGATGGTCTCAAAGAGCCAGCTTTTCACCTAACACAAAGTGATTCAGCATCATGAAAACATACAGAGCTACTTGAGCCAAGTTACCTCACACTAGCTGGTTTGAGGGTATTTAGGTTTCATAGACAACAGTCTTTCTACAGAGCTCAACATAATCCATGAAATCACTAGTCACAGATTTCTGGCTGCAGTCTCAGAGGCTACATTTATTTTCTCTTGTGTAACCTTTCTGAAACAATGCCTGCCTCAGTAAAAGAGGCATGAAAACACTGGAAGTCAGCAATCCTAAGAAACTTGCTTACTTTCTGGTGTTTCTGGATTACTGAACAGATGGTGAAGGAGGCATAAATGCCTTTTTTTTTTTTTTTTAAGTTGCTAATAACCAGGAATCTACTACCTAAATTTTACATGAGGGATTTCGCTCCATTTTGCTACATTTTCACAAGCACTGCAGCAGCCCGGAACCTTTAGGAAATGCCATCAGTAGCATCAGCAGGCCCTCCATATAAAAAAGATTAAAAATTGCGTTTAGGTTAACATCAGCAGCAACCTCTGTCATGGTATGAAAGCAAGACTACCAGCTCCCTATCTGAGTTAAGTGAGCATTGAATGAATCACCGTAAAAAAGACTGTTTCACTCTTTGATTATGAAGAAAGTTTTCTCATCCAGAGTAGAGACTCAGTGACTTTGCTATGAGCTCCACCACAACTTCCTTTATCTGCTGTCATACACTTAGCTTCCATGACCTGCAAGTCTCCTTTCCATCTGCAGTAAAGTACATCTGTCTGGATCAGTTAAGGGAAGTCTAAGAATGAGATCTGCTCTTCTGGTCTGTAGGTGAATCTGAGTTTGACCCTTGGGTCTAGATTCAGGACTGAAGATCATCAATCCGTGTTAATTTGTGGGTGTCCTGCTACAAAAATGGATAAAAACTAAGAAGGAAACAAAGCAACCACAAATCGCGTATCTCAGCCTTTCAGACACAAAGGAGTGGAAACAGCTGAACCTAAAGTGTTGTTCCCAGGAGCTCAGAGCAGTGAGTCTGACAGACAACACAAGGAAGGTTGAAGTGGGGGAGGTGGTCCACACCCCTCTGAAGTGCAGAAGAGAGTTGCTTTCTCCCCCTCTAACACAAAGGTGGCAACAAAGGGAAGTGAAGGATTTATATGAGTGAAAAACAACTCAGGCTAGCCTGAGGTTATAGTTTTCATATCAGACAGTGAATACAAAGGTTAGAGGTGATGAGAGATTGAATTCCAGAACTCTCTTCTGCCTCAGAGAAAAACAATTTGGTTACAGCTTGTCCAAGTGTATTCTGGGATAAAAACCCTCTGAGAACTCTTTGTAGATGAACCAGAATGGAAAAAAAATTAATATTAACGGAGTATTTTTATAGTTTCCTGCTTTTCTAAGCAGACAGTATTTGAGAGGAGTACAAAACCCACACAAGAGATTGCAGCTATAGTTAACCTCTTTCCATCACAGAAGATGGAAATACGTGGGGGCAAGGATGTTAAATTCCCTGGTGTGATTTATTGTTAAAGTAGTTCTATCAAAATTGTTGAAAGATAACTGTTAGAAATGCTCATCAAGCATCACTGTAGAGAGTAAAGGAAAAACAAAGACTAAATCCTGAACTACTGCTTCTCTCCTTCCTTAGCCAAAGACAAGGATCCTGGAAGGACCATCAGAAAGTGATGTCCATGAAATCAGGGGAACATCGGGTAAGCCATTAAGCACAACCCCTTTGTCTACATTTACTATTCTGCTCCTTGTAAAATGTCCTACCCAAAAGACTGTCTCAGCAAAGCATACAAAGTACAGCTTTCCATATCGACAAAATACAGTTACTGCACTTAACTATCACTTACCTCCTGAAGTATAGAAAAGAAAGGCCTATTATAAGGCCTCAGAGAACTACAATTTACCTAAATATGGGGGAGGGAGACTTCATTCCATCTTGAAAATTTTAGGCTGTCTAAAATTAATCTACCTAGCATTCTCACAGTTCTTCAGTTCTTTCTTTATAAATCAATAAATATCCTTTTGCTAGTCCCAGAATAAGGGCTATGTTACCACCACATGTATCTCCCTTGGGGATTACTTTTGCAATGAATCAAGCTGAAAAAATATTTGTCCTCTATCCATACATGCAACATTTGTGCTCCTCTAGCTGAGGCCTGCTGACTGTTAGAAAGCAAAAGCTTTCTTTTGTTTCATGTGGCTGCTTCAGGCAGTGCTCCTCTCCTCAAGTTACCAACACATAAAGCTCATAGTAAGACTCAAGACCTGCCATTGGGTTATCTGATCCAGGACACATCGGTGGCACAAGTTTTGAGTCCCTCAAAACTCAGTCAGGGGTCACAAAAAACACAGAAACAAGTGAAGCTTGACAATACAGAACAGGCAGTGTGAGAGCAGGCCAAAGTTGATGGGAGCAATAGGCCCCTGGCAGTCTTCCAAGCAAAACAGAATGATGAAGTTCTGGTTTTCCTCTTATAAATGGTGACTGCACTGTGACCCTCCTCAGAGCACAACAACTACAATAGGGAGAAATGAACATGAGATTCTTTTGAGTCAGTCCAGAGCTTGCAAAGTTTTTTGGGATAATGAGCAGGCACAGGACAGATTTTCAGGTGCCAAGTAGGGATTTTAATGTACTTCCTTTCCAAAAAATGTTTTTCTTCTACCATATCATCTTTGTTTTCCCTGAATTTACTACAAATGTAATTTTGTTCTAGCAGGAAGGTTCTCTGTGTAGCAGAAGGACTGTATTCAGGACGTGGTGCACACAGAGTGATACCCTGTAACTTTCACAGACATGTATGTGTCTGTGTCACTTTGTAATTGTTTTACTAGGTCTAAACCACAGGCTTGGTCACTGTCAACAGCCATAGAAAGAGGAGAGGGTGCAGGAGGGCGCGGCAAGTGGGGATCCAGCTGGGCACAGCCACACCATACTTCCTGGAACTAAATGCTGTGGTTTGGGATGAAAAACTGGGTCTAAATAATTGGGGAGGGGGAAATAGTTTTTAAAATCTCTAGGAGTTTCAAGTGTATGGAAACAGCATTTTTTGTGTAAAGAAGCGCAAGAGGTATTTAGCAGGTCTGTCCAGAAAGTCATGCTCTCTGAGATACCTCAGGCAAGGGGTATGTTTACACTGCTGCTCAGAACAGTGGTGCATACCTATATCCTTTATTGCAGTAATCATAAATGATCTCTTGGTTTTTATCGAGATGAAAGCTTTACAGGTCTTGCTTCCTAATAAATTCCCTTTAAAAAGTTGATGGAAAAGATCAGAAACTGTTTTCTGATTAAAAATACTTTTTTTTTTCATATATGTTGTTTGATTTAACAGAGAAAATACATGATATTTCTGCAAGACTGTAAGATTCTTTTTCCTCTCTGTCTGAATAGGTTGATTATTATTTCATTTGAAAATGCTGTTTTAACTAATGTGCAGCTTTCCTTTGGGTCTTCTGCAAATCAGCTATCCTGTTACCATATCTGCTGCCTTGGTTAAGAAATGAATGAGACCTTGAAAGGATAGGGCTTTCATGGTAGGCAAAAAAAATAATCTGCCATCTTTATGTCAGCACCTTGGTAAAATCATTGTCTTACTCCATAACAACACAAGTTCCTTGTGATGGTTTGAAACTGTCTTTTTAATTTTTTCCTTGCAAAGTTCAAAACAGAGAAAGTGAAAGAGTGTAAATAAGTCACTATTGGGTGTAAGAAAGCAAAATACTGATTGTTCTAAACACTTCCATTGGATAGATAGAAATGTTTAAGAACTATTACCCAAAACAAAGTAGGCACTCTGCACATTCTGCGTTCGGCAGTGGGGGCAGTTGCTGGGCTGTCTGGCTGCTGTTTCTTCTTCTCTTCTGGCTGAAGATAACATGTACTGACCTTGGCAGCTAAGTTAACAACTTTCTGCTTAACTAACTCTGCTTCTCTGTCCAGGGGCATCTGGGGGGAAGCTCCTGGGAGAGAGAGGCCCCTTTGGGAGGGTCCCCTTGGGGGGAAGCAAAGGGAGATCGGTTGTGCTTTTTCTGTTGATTGTATATATTTGTAGATGTTGTGAATTTTGTATATTTGTACATATTCATTGCATTTCATCGTAGATTTTAGACTCTGCTTGTAAATACAGCTTTCATTTGCTTCCAGACTGGGCTAGCCTGGTTATTTGTTGGTGGTGGTGGGGGAATTTCAGCTCACACCGACACATTCCTTAAAGAAAGAGAAGAAAGCCTTTCAACTTGATTGCATGTTACTCATTTCCTGACACCTCAGTCTTGGATCCTCATCCAAGGCATAATGCCCACCACTCCCAGGCACCCCTGTAGCTCCTAAGACATTTGCATGTTGTGATGGTAGGGCCATGACATGACCCAGTACAAATCCAGACAGGTCTTAACATGTCTAGACAGCGTCCCTTTCTCTCCCCTCCTTCCTGCAGGAAAACTGGGCAATGTGGGAAAAGGAACAAAGGGGACAGAACTCCTGCCTGTCTGGTAAACAAGATGTTTATGTGGGGTGATAGCACATAAGCTGACCACTGTTATAGCCTGGCAGAATGCTTTTCTATTGGGCAGCTACAGGTTAGCTTCAGTGCCCCATTAGACCAATTGATCTCTGGCAATTTGTATATATACAAGTGACTTGGTAGTCGCTCTTGCCTTGCTCAAGCTTGCTGAAGCCTTGTGTTGTCTTGCCTTGCTTCAAGCCTTGTTGCCTCGAGTTGCCCTGCCCTGCCTCAAGTGCCTGGTCCAGAGCTTGGGATAAAGCCACGAGCCACACATGTACAAGCCGGAGAAGCCACGAGCCTAGAAGCCAGAGCTGCCTTAGCCTGCTTCCCCTTGCCACCAGAATCGTGCCATGCCTCAGTTTACCCAGGAACCAAGCAAGTGCCTGTCACAAAGAGCGTCGTTAACTGCCTGCCATCCGCTGAAGCCAGACCGGCCTGGGACCACGCAGGAAACCTTTCCTGCCCACAATCCACCATGCTGAGCCCTACGAGAGCGCCCCAAAGCTAATGCAGTAACCACAGCATCCCTCATGTGGGTGAAACTAGCTGTGAGTAACTAATTCACTGCCCTTTGGGTTTAACAGTTCTTAGTGAGCCTTACTGGACGTGGAGGGTAACATTGTAACTAAGGATGAGGAGAAGGCTGAGATTCTAAATACCTTCTTTGCCTCCATTTTCAACAGTAAGGCAGGAGGACTTCAGGATAACTGGCCTCCTGAGCTGGTTGATGGGGTCAAGGAGCAGTGTTGTACTCCTGAAATCCATGTGGAATTAGTTCGAGACTTGTTGAGTCACTTGGATATTCACAAGTCCATGGGACCTGATGGGATTCATCCTAGGGTGCTGAAAGAGCTGGCAGATGAGCTGGCCAAGCCTCTGTCCATCATTTTCCACCAGTCCTGGCTCACTGGAGAGGTCCCAGAAGACTGGAAACTGGCCCATCCACAAGAAGGGACGAACAGAAGAACCTGGGAACTACAGGCCTGTCAGCCTGACCTCAGTGCCAGGGAAAATCATGGAGCAGATTGTCTTGGGGGCAATCACTGCATACCTGAAGGATAGCCAAGGAATCAGGCCCAGCCAACATGGATTTAGGAAGGGCAGGTCCTGCCTCACCAACCTGATCTCCTTCTGTGATCAGGTGACCCGCCTGGTGGACGTGGGAAAGGCTGTGGATGTAGTCTACCTGGACTTCAGCAAGGCCTTTGACACCGTCCCCCACAGCAAACTCTTGGCCAAACTGGCAGCTTGTGGCTTGGACAGCAGCACTCTGCGCTGGGTTAGGAACTGGCTGGAGGGCCGAGCCCAGAGAGTGGTGGTGAATGGTGCCACATCCAGCTGGCAGCCTGTCACTAGTGGTGTCCCCCAGGGATCAGTGCTGGGCCCCATCCTGTTCAATATCTTTATTGATGATCTGGATGAGGGGATTGAGTCCATCCTCAGTAAATTTGCAGATGACACCAAGCTGGGAGCAGGTGTTGATCTGTTAGAAGGTAGAAGGGCTCTGCAGAGGGACCTTGACAGGCTGGACAGATGGGCAGAGTCCAACATGATGGCATTCAACAAGTCCAAGTGCCGGGTGCTGCACTTTGGCCACAACAACCCCATGCAGAGCTACAGGCTGGGGTCAGAGTGGCTGGAGAGCAGCCAGGTGGAAAGGGACGTGGGGGTACTGGTTGACAGTAGGCTGAACATGAGCCAGCAGTGTGCCCAGGTGGCCAAGAGAGCCAATGGCATCCTGGCCTGCATCAGGCATAGTTTGGCCAGCAGGAGCAGGGAGGTCATTGTACCCCTGTACACAGCACTGGTTAGGCCACACCTTGAGTACTGAGTCCAGTTCTGGGCCCCTCAGTTTAGGAAAGATGTTGAATTGCTGGAGCATGTCCAGAGAAGGGCAACGAGGCTGGTGAGAGGCCTTGAGCACAAGCCCTATGAGGAGAGGCTGAGGGAGCTGGGACTGTTTAGCCTGGAGAAGAGAAGGCTCAGGGGAGACCTTATTGCTGTCTACAACTACCTGAAGGGAGGTTGTAGCCAGGAGGGGTTTGGTCTCTTCTCCCAGGCAACCAGCACCAGAACAAGAGGACACAGTCTCAAGCTGCGCCAGGGGAGGTTTAGGCTGGAGGTGAGGAGAAAGTTCTTTACAGAGAGAGTGGTTGGCCATTGGAATGTGCTGCCCAGGGAGGTGGTGGAGTCACCATCCCTGGAGGTGTTCAAGAGGGGATTGGACGTGGCACTTGGTGCCATGGTTTAGATAGGCATGAGGTGTAGGGTGACAGGTTGGACTCGATTATCCTTGAGGTCTCTTCCAACCTTCTTGATTCTTGATTCTTGATTCTTCGCCCACTGTAATCGAGCGCTATCTGCTCCTGGGGACTTTCTCTTTCTAAGTTGTTGCCTCCTAATTTGCATAGAATAGTTTATGTTTACTCTAATACTGCATAATTATTATTGTAAGTATATCTTCCAACCATACAATGATCCTTTTTACAAGTTTTGGCATATTTCGTATTAATAAAGTGTTACTATTATTATTAATACCCATCTGCCATATCGTTTATTAATTATTGTTGTGAGGGTAATTAATTTATTCCTCCCCTTGACCACAACACTTGTCCATGCCCTCCTCTTCCTTAATGAAAATCACTGAAACCTCTATCTTGAACAACTGAAATAGATGAATGTTGTCTATTCTAGTTAGCAAAAGAGAGATACCCATGGGAAAAATGTAGGTTTAGATTATTCTCATTCATACATCCAGGGAGGCCAAATGAAGCTTTTCATTTTATGATTTTGTAAGTACCATTTACATAAATATATATAATTTTCCTATTATTCATCCTGTTATCTGGGCAAGATACTTCTTTTAGGATCTCCTTTCTGCTTTTTAATTTCAAGGGCAGATTTTGCTACTTCTGGTCCATGCCCTGGACTTTTTCATTCTTCAAGCAGTTATCTTAAAACACTTAGTGCAGAAGAGGAATCCACACACCCTTTTCCTGTACAATACTTCCTACCCATTCTTCAGTGGCAAGCTTATTGCCCATTGTCATTACTTTTGCCAATAAATTAATGGAAATTATAGTTCATCCATTTAGGACAAACACTGGCTTTCCTGTTGCCCTCTGTGAACAACTTTGTGACAGCACCCTGAGGGCGGTAGACTTCCCCTTCAACTCCCCAAAATATATTTTGGTCCTCACTGATAGTTTTGTGGCACCACCAGACAAATCCTGGTCTAAGCAAGTCCAGGAAATGAAATAAATTGCAGCCAAAATATATGCAGTTACTTTCTACCTACACCTGGGCTTAGATATTTTGAGCACAGCTTTCAGAAAGTTCTCCTTTCCCAGGTTACCTAACTACTTACACACTTTTAAGAATACAGGGGGGTTTACTTTAAAACACTCACTGCTTTAAATATGTTATTGAAGAGGGGATCTCCTTGCTGGTTTCATTCAACTTCAGATTAGGCCAGCCAGGAAATACCACCCATATAATGCATTGTTTTTGCCTTAATATGGTGCTGATTGGCAAACTAGGAGCTAGGGAGAACTAGGATAGGGTTTGCTAAATATGTTAAACAGAAATGAAGACTTTATCCTGGACTCTACTGATTTATCAAAGAAAAGGATATAAAGGCTTGCAGGATAGTACAAAAAACACCATTATATTTCATTTAGTTTTAGTGAGGCTTGTCTGTCTTCATGAAGATCATTGCAAGGAGGTTTGCGCACGCTTTTTGGTTATCATTACTAAGGACTTTCCTTCTATCTTATGGTAAGAGGTATGGCTTCTTATCATGTCACTGTAGTGGATTTCACTCCGAGCACCCCAAGTATGCATTCCCATACCAGAAGGATGCCATTATAGACTGAACATATCACCAATCTCATATGAACATCATGCAAATATTTTAATACCATAATTATCTCAAACATATTTCTAGCTAACAGGCAAGAATATTCTTCTCTTGAGTAGCTGAGTAGAGGCAAGGACAAAGAAATAGGTCTGTCTTACTTATATCTTCACATTTAAGTACAGAAAGAGCTTTTGCTCCATCTCACTAGGCACACATGCACTTTTTTCCCATCCAGTTTGCCAAAAGATTATATAATGATTGATCATTTTCTGTGATGCTTGAGGCCTCTAACTTAAGTGAATGTCCAAATTTTGATTCACTTTAAACAGAAGCCAAGACTATTACTAATCCCATAACTCAAGACAAGTTAACTTTTAAGATTTTTGCCTCCAATGTATTAATTCCCCCCCCCCCTTTTTTTTTTTTTGTTTCAGCAGTAAGTCAGTAACACAGTAAACAAACTCCACACAAGTAATTTTACACAACAAATGGACAGGAGACAAAATCAAAGATTGATATGCAACCTGTTTGACCTTAACAGTATGTTTGAACTTCAGTGTTTAGGCTGAAGACCCTCTACCACAATGGTTGCTGCAAGCAGACACAGGTTACGTATTACTTTTTTACTTATGAGAAATGAAACCTCCACAAGCTTTCCTCCAAGACTGTAGCTAACACTAAAAGTCTTTAAAATCATTTCTCTTGGACAAATTCATTAATCCAGTCATGTGGGATCAGCTTAGTACCTTGAAGACTACTCTAAACCATACACCTATTCAGCAATACTCCAGTATTATATCAATCAGTACCTGCCATCTATCTTCATATGATCTGAACATTGATCCAGGCAATGTAAAACTACAAAAAGGAATATATGCAGCTGTTTTGCATACCAGTAACTATTGAGCTTACTTCATAGCAAAAAAAAACCCCAAAAAATCACATCAAAAGCCACAGAAATCACACTGAACAAAAGAAAAAGTGGTTTAATGCCCTGGAACTACAATCTCTGCACAAAAGCTCTACAAAATGCTAAAGCATAAAACCACAGGCCTTTATCCCTTGACCTGAAACATTAAATGGTGATATGTGTAGTGCACATGTTTCTGCTTCCATAGGAGCTACAGATGCCTCTGCAGGTTGTTTTACAGAGTAAGATAACATCGTTCAGCAAGAGAAGTAGCTGCCTCTGTTTTTTTAATCTTATGCTGTGTCTGATTAGGAACAGAGTATGACAAATCTGGAGTCAGTCTTGGGGCCCTGGTATTCATTTGACAGCCTGTTGCAAGCCAAAGATAGTGAGGTTTACACTCTCACTGGCAGATCTTACTCCAATTGATATTCTGTTTTACTAGCGTCTTGGGCAGACTCTATAGAGGTAACAAGGCACTCCATACACAGACCCAGTTCCCTTTTTCACTAATTAGTGTTCTTGGAAACTGAAGGTTGCTGGTTTGCCAGCTACATAAAAAGAGTTAAGCTTACATTTTGTCTAAATAAATATTTTACAACAATGCACAGTAACAGGAAAACAGTTACCAGTTTTAGAGAAAGGTATAGCCTTTTAACTAATTTCAGCAGATGCTAGAATTCATGAATCGGTCTCCTCCCTGAGATCTAGTTAAATGCAGACTTTCTCTGGAGTCACCTGTAACCCATCTACTTGACAATCTTTCCTGGAATATCAGTTTAATACTATCAGCCTTATATTTATGGAGGCTTTTTTTTTTTACTGAAGGAGAATTTAATTCAACTGCCTGCATTAAATGCTAACACATTTTGAAGGTATGGGTTTTGAATATGTTCCTGGATATAAAATAACAGAATAATTCAGTTGAAAGGGACCTACAAACATCATCTAATCCAACTGTCTGGCCAGTTCAGGGCTGACCAAAAGTTAAAGCACATTATTAAGGACTACTCCCAAAGTCCTCTTAAACACTGACAGGCTTGAGACACGAATCAGCTCTCTGGTTCCAGCATTTGACCACCCTTCTTGTGAAGAAATTCTTCCTCATGCCCAGCCCAAACCTTCCCTGGTGCAGCTTTGAACCATTCCCAGGCATCCTGTGGTATCCCTCAGGGGTCCATATTGTGACCACTGCTATTCAATACCTTCATCAATGATACAGTCAACAAGATTGAGTTCACGCTTTGAAAGTTTGCTGGTGATATCAAGCTGGCTCGTGCAGTTGATGACTGAGGGATGGGATGCTATCCAGCAGGACCTGGACATGCTGGAGAACCTCATCAGGTTCAACAACTCAAAGTACAAGGTCCTGCATCTGGGCTGGGGCAATCCTCAGTACTAATACAGGCAGGAGGATGATGAGATTGAGAGCAGAGAGACTTGGGTGTACATTTTGATGGGAAGCTGGTCATGAGCTAGCAATGTGCACTTGAAGCCCAGAAGGCAAATTGTATTCTGGTTTTCATCAAAAGAAGCATGGCCACTTCTTCCCATGTCCATCGCTTCAAGTCAGGCTGATTCCCTCCGGTTGTCAAATTTTCCCTTAGAACAGCTTGCATCCTTGAAGAAAGTGTCAGCTATTTCTTTTTGGAGCTGAATACCTCTTACTTTAAGTGAATCAGGGAGACCCCCGACCAAAGGAGTCACTCTGTTTGAATCCACCAGGAGAGAAACGGGGGATTCAAAATTATGTTTTAGTTCTCTTTCATGTATCATTTGCAGATATGCAGCCTTTTGCACATTCTCCCTTATCTGATTCATCCTTCCCCACAGGACTAAGGGTTCCCCTCTCTCCTTTGGATCAAAACCTCCTGCCCAATAAGCAGCTTGCTGAGTAAAGCTCCAGGGTCCATTTCTGTTTTTCATAGACATTATCATAAACATTATCATAGACATTTTCATAAACATTATCACCCCAATAGCCCATGGCTTCAGCTTCTGTTAACATAATCTGATCACCTCCAGTTTTTTAAATTTGCCATACATATTCCACCTCAGATTCCCCAGCAGAGAGCGCAAATTCTTTGTGGACTTTGGCTAGCTTAGTGGAAGAAAAAAGTGTTTCTTTAGTTGTGATACAAGGGATATTTCCCCATCCTCATATAAAATTTGTTTAAATGAGGGGCCTTACATGAACAGCAGCTTCCCTAGCTGCTGCCGATTCTGCCTGAGGGTATATGGGGGCAGAATCTAGGTAATTCACATTCTGTTTTGACTCCAAATATAAATTTTGCCTCCTCTCCTAATTGAATTTTAAGATCTGCCACTACATCTTTCAAAGTGACAATATGTCCTTGTAGTGACTTCACAAAGTTCTGCAAAGAGGAGATCATTTGATTTTCTTGTTTGTGCCATTTCTGTTTCTATTCCACTGAAGCTGCTAAACAGGCACCTAAAACTGCACAAATAAAAACTTTGCCTTTTCTAGCTTTTACTCTTGCATCTTTCTGCAGGGCCAGAATTCAATCAGCCACACTCTGGAAATTACTCCAGTTTTCATGGGCCCAGTCAAGACCCTGTACAGACAGGCAGGCACCATGAGCTTCTAAAAGGGAAAAAAGCCTCTCAGCTGGGGGCATTTCCTTTGTTGCAAAAAACATTTTCCAATAGGGCACTAAGTTTCACGGGGAGGTCAAATTACTTCTCTGGGAGGACACACTTTACAAAATATCACCAAAAAAATGGGTTTCTCAGGGGAGAGTCACTCTATTTCCTTGAGAGAACATACATTTGCAAAAGTTTCTCAACTTTTGTTTCAGTACTGGGCTTCTCAGGGAGGCCACGCTATTTTCCTGGAGGGATACACTTTACAAAATATTTCTCAAAACAGGGTACTGCGAATTCTTGGAGAGGTCACACTATAAAACCAATATTTGTACCTCAGTTAATCTTCCCTGGGAAAGTACACACATTTACAACAGGGTACTGAGGATTCTCAGGGAGGTCACACTACAAAACCAGTATTTGTATCCCAGTTAATCTTCCCCGAGAAAGCACACACATTTAAAGTTTTTTGAGAACTCACACACAGTCTCTCTAAAACTTTTGCTTTTGTCCTTCTCTGGCCACTTCCCTCTCGAGACAGTGAAAACACAAATCTGGACTCCTCACTCCATACTCAGAATACATCTCAGACACACACACACGTTTTGGGGCTCTCAGAAAAGCAATAGCCTTGCTGTGATACTTTCACTGTACAGGAATCCTGCTGACTACCCCAATATTAATATCTTGGTCCGGAGAGGGAAAGAGACTCAGTTCTTTTTGAACATTCCCGTGTTATGAAATTAGGACACAAACAAGGCCAAGATATCAACAGCAAGGCTATTTATTAAGAGAATAAAGTGGACAGAACAGAAGAGAGAGAGAGGGAGAAAAAAAGTAGAGAGAGAGAGGGACAAAAGTAGAGAGAGAGAGGGACAAAAGTAGAGAGAGAGAGGGAAAAAAGTAGAGAGAGGGAAAACAGGAAAGAGAGAAAAAAGTAGAGAGAGAGGGGAAAAAAGTAGAGAGAAGGAAAAAAGGAGAGAGAGAGAGGGAAAACAGTAGAGAGAGAGAAAAGGAAAACAGGAGAGAGAGAGAGGGAGAGGAGGGAGAGAGAAGAAGAATGGAATTATATTACCACACCCCCCAAGATGGTTTGGGTCTGTGGAGGAAGGGTGCTGCCGCTTTGGCTTCGCTTTGGCTTGGAGGAAATGTCATCCTTGTTGGCTGTGCTGTCCTCCGCTGGAGGAGGGGAGGGAGAGATCCCAAAGTCCACGTGCAGGTCCTTCTCTGAGCAACCTCCAATATGCACTGTTGGTCTCCAGGTGGAACTTAGGACACAGAAAGAGAGTCCTCCTGGTCTGCTGCCTCCAGGCTACATGGTAATGTCTTTTCTCCTGTGTCTGTCCTTTTCTTTCCTTGTATTTTCTTCTCCATTTTTCTTCTCCTGAGCAGGCATCAGTCTTTTATACAGTTTTTTAGTCACAGGTTTTTTAAGGTATGTGTCCGGGTAGGGAATCCATTGTCCTTTTCACCATCCTCCCTTTCCAGGGTAGGTGATGGGTAGAGATGATCTTGTCTATGCACATTTCAGAGAGTTGTTATCTGGTGGCGTCTGCCCAATAACATCAGCTATTGTCTGGGCGAGAAGCAAAGGTGATTTTATCTTTGTTGATTCACATCAAGAGAGACAAGATTTAGTCTCTTACAGTTGCCCAGAGAGGTGGTGAAGGCCCCATCCCTGAAGACATTCAAGGTCAAGCTCAATGGGGCTATGAACCTGTTGTAGTTAAAGATATCCCTGCTCACTGGATGGGGGGTTGGAAAAGATGACCTTTGAGGGTTCCTTCCAACCCAATGCATTCAATGATTCTATGATCCTATCACTGAATACCAGGAAGAAGAGATATGTACCTCCCTCTTCACTTTCCCTCTTCAGGATGCTGTAGAGAGCAGTGGGGTTGCCCCTTAGATTCCTTTTCTCCAAACTAAACAGAACCAAAGTCCTTTAGTTGCTCCTTATAATACATGTCTTTCAGTTCTTTCACTAGCTTTACCGCCTTCCTCTGGACTCAGTTACCTGAACATCTTAAATTTTGGGGCCTAAAACTGCACATAGTACTCAACAACTCTGAATATACTGGGATAATCTCCTCTTTTGACTAGATGGTTACACTGTGTTTGATGCATCCGAGACTATGGTTTCCCCTCTTTCTGCCAGGGCACACTGCTAACTTCTATTAAGCCTGCTTTTGACCCTTTCTGCAGAGCTGCTCTTCAGCCACTCCTCTCCCCATTTATACTTACGACCAGTGTTACTCTGTCCCAAGTGCAGAATTTGGCATTTGGACTTGTTAAATTTCATCCCATTAATCACTGCTCAATACTACAATTTATCTGCAAGGCCTCTCATCTCTCAAGAGAGTTAACAAGCACCTTTTGGTTTGGTATCATCTGCTAACTTGCTAATTTTGCACTCAGCTCATCTAGATCACTGATTAATATATTAAACCTAACACCCTAGAACTGAGCCCTGAGAGACACTGCTGGTAACCAGTCATCAGCTAGATGTAACCCATTTTACTACAGAACTCTGAGCCCTACAACCCTTTAAGTCCTACTGTTTAGGCAGATCTTCACCATGTACTTGCTCATTTAACAGTTGGCCAGCTTGTCCAGAAGGATGCTGTGAGGGACAGTATCAAAAGTCTTACTAAAACCCAGAAAAATTACATATACTGCCTACCCTTCATCCTCTAGGCAGGTGATTTAATCATAGAAGGGTATCAAATCAGTGTAACAGGGTGTCCCCCTTGTGAAGCTATGTTGACTGTGCTTAATGATTGCATTGTTCTTTAAAATTTACCCAGTACCCAGTATGGTCTTCTCCATAATTTTTCCAGATTCTAAGGTTAGAACAAGAGGCCTGTAGTTTCCTGGGTCTTCCTTCACACCCTTCTTATAAATTGGAATAAACACTGGCTAGCTTCCAGTCAACAAGGATCTCCTCAGACTTCCAAAGTAGATGATTGAGAGGGATCCTACCATAAGATCTACCAGCTTCTTCTGCAGTTTGAGGTGAATCCCATCAGGCCCCATGGACTTATGAAAAATCAGCTGGTACAACTGGTCTGTTACAATTTCAGCATCCACAAATGGAAAGTCACTCTTCCTGCAGTTATGGTCCTCCAACACAGAAGACAGGGAAACTCAAGGTCTATCATTATTAAAGACTGAGGCAAAAGCGACAATGAATACTTTAGCTTGTTCTACATCCATATTTGTCAGGTGACTGACTTCAACAAGTAGCAGTCCAACCTTTTCCTTAAATCTACTCTTTCTTATTGTCTGACAAAACACTGGCTTGTTTCAACTCCAGTTCAGCGTTGGTCTTACATACCTGCTCCCTGCATAAGCAGGCCACAGCTCTGTAATCTTCCTGTGAAGCCTTACCCAGCTTCCAGAGATGGTACACTTTCTTCTTCCTCTTGAGCTCTATGAGAAGCTGAGCCCTGTTCAGAAAAGCTGGTCTCCAGCCCCTTGTGCATGACTTACAACATTACAGAACAGCCAGCTCCTGTGCTTCTAAAAGGTGGTTCTTAAAAACTGACCAGCACCCCCAGAGCTTTAAACTCTCTAAAGCAGATTCCCAGAGTACTCCGCTAAATAGCTCCCTGAAGTCCAAGGGTAGCAACTCTGCTGTCATTTTTTTTTCTCATTACATTGACAGTTTTAAATGCAACCATTTTTTTGATCACTGTGGCCAAGTCAGCCACCTAGCACCACAGCCCCCACAAGCCCTTCTCTATTCACAAGTGTAGAAGAACATCTTTCCTAGCTGGCTTACTGAATACTCATGACAAAAAGTTGCACTCAACAGACTACTGGAATTTCCCAGACTCGCTTGTCACAGCAGCATGGTATTCCCACTTGATACCTGGGACGCTGAACTCTCCAATAAGGACAAGGCCTACCAGTCCAGAGATTTGTCCTGATTGCATATAGAGTAATTCATCAGTGCCATCACCATGCCTGGGCTATCAGTAGTAGTCACCCACTACAAGATATTGTTTTCCATACCTCTAATCTTTACCCAGAAACTCTCAAACATATAATTCTGTATCGTAAGCACTGTACAACCAAACCTCTCCCTGACCTACAATTCAGCTTCTCTATCTCACTTGCTCTGCTTGTTCCTCCTAAACGGCCTATACCCCTCCATCCCAGTACTCTAGACATAGGACTCATGACACTACACTTCATTAATACCGATGACATCACAGATCTGGAAATAGAACAGTGTTTCCTTGTTTGTGTCTCACAATGTGTGCACTGGTGTACAAGCATGAACAAAATACATGTTTTGGTGAACACAAGCACAAAATGTAAGGACTGCTGTTTTAATCAACTATTATGGAAAAAAAAACACCTGAAAACTTCCTATAGGCTGGCAGGGCAGGATTCAAACCTTGCAACACGACCTTGAATAATCTGATAATATTGTTTCATACAAATGCATGAACACCTCAAGTAGAGGTGTGAAGTTTGCTTAGTTCAGTGCTAGTTCTCATGAAGAAAATGCCAGGAGCGTACCACCAACCAAGGTGGATGACTATTTAGCCTTGACTGGCAAGTGAGGGTTATCATGACATAGTCACTGTATACCTAGTTCTCCCTTTTGGCATCTCTCTGTTATGGAAAAACGGATGCAGGCAGGAAATAGACAAAAAATAATCTATTTTATTAATTTAGGAATCCCACCACCCACATACCTTATGTACAAATTTATAAATTATTATTTATAGGTTCGTTACTCAGTTGCACAATATCTCCAGATTACAGGAATGGGTACAGATGATTGAAGATCAGTATTTTGCCCCAGAAGAGCAGTATCTTGCCCCTAACCAACAAAGAAGGTATTCCCTGGAGACTCAGGCAGGTGCCAAATATACTCACAACCCTGGGTCCAGTTGTGTGTAGGCCTCCTAATGTCTCTGTTTCTCAAGGAATCCTTCTTGACTGCAGAGTGTAATCCACATGTTGGGGGAGAAAATCCCAGGAAGAGCCTTCAGTGCTCTCTAGGAAACCCATTTTATATCAGGTCATGTGCCAAAAGTGTTGCAAATGCCACACATCATGGTCTACTTGGCCAAAAAAGGGCAAGAGACCGACCAGCATCAGGTTCTCTATTGTGCTGGCCCAGGGCTCTGCCCTGATATGTGACTTGCGGAAGGGGCCCAGGTATCAGCTGACACAGCCTTGAGAGGGGGAGACACCTTCCTCCTTACCCCTTTTCCCACACTTCCTGATCTTCACCCCCTTCCCTGACTCCACGGTGGGTGGGAGGGGTTTGGATGCGTTGACACATTCTCCTTCCCTGGTAGACCCCCAACAACAAGGTGTCAAATTTACCCAAAAGCCCAAGAAAACCTCAGCTTACCTCAGTGCAAGAGCTTCTAATGTGGATAGTTTATCAGATTCATAACCCTGGATTCATAGCCCCTGGAATTCCCTGCCATTGATTTCTAATATACAGTCACTGTTCAAAGGCATCCCAGGAAGTATATAAGATAAGTTACACTGTATGTACTGCACCGCTGATGCTCCAGTACTTCAGCATAACTGAATTTAAATAAGTAAATGCAGAATGAAAATATTTCATTATTTTTCTGAAAATTATTTGGGTTTCTGTAATTAATTATTTCCCAGGATGAATCTCTACGAGTACTGGAAGACAACGCTTCCTTCTTATCTTCACAGCTTTTCAATTATTCTCAGTTAAAAAAAGAAAATGACAAAATGCATACATATAACAAAAAAACCCCAAACAAAAACTCCCAAATCCAAACCAACCAAAAAAACCCCAAAACCAACCAACAAACAAAAAAAACCCCACAAAAACCAAAACCAAAGCAAAGAACCAACCAAAAAACTCTAGAAAAAAATGACTAGAAAAGTTACAATTTACTACATTTAATCAGAGCTTCTCAGAAATGGAATACTTTAAGATACTAACAGTGGAAATAATAAGTGATGCCATGATTTTTAATCTGATGGGGAGTGAGTCACTCAGATAAAAGTCTCCTGTGAAACAGCAGGATACACAGTCTGCACTACTTTGCTTTATAATTATCTTTTCATCATGTTTACTGGAACAGATTCTGGAAAAATGGGGACTTTCTCACGCTTTTGGGTCTTTCAGTTGTAAAAATATTTCCCAACCCATCCCAATACTCTTTTTGTCCTCCCTTCTGCAGTACAAAACAAAGGATGGAAGTTAAGAAGTTTTGCCACAAACCTACAAAGAGTTCAGCCCTCCACCTTCAGACTGAGTCATTACATCACAGACAGCATTGCTCACAGACAGCAAGGCAAACTGGTGGGTCTCACATCTTCCTGCACAACTGCTTGGAAGGAAAAAAGACATGCTGTGAAAAAGATAGTCTGAACTTTCTCAGGATGTGGGAATGCCAAAGAGTTGCTGGCAGCTTGTTCTTTGGAGGTTAGAGAGCAGAAAGAAAACACACACTGAAAATTAGGATTAAGTAAAAAAATTCAATTCCTACACTCACGAGACAAAACAATTTTTCTTCTGAGCAGAAAAGTGTCATTCTTAGTACTTTTCTGTGCTACTCTGCCTCAATCTTATTTAGCACAAATATGATGAGAAAGAAGAGCTAGATCTCCACAATAATATTAAAACATTCTTTTTCCAGTCTAAACCAAATGAGTTTACAGACTGGGTTAAGTCACCTTCTCCTCTTTTATAGGGAGACAGACAGCACTTTTAGTATTGCATGTTCAGATCTTTTCCTCACAGAAAAAAATATTAGACTGAAGTTTCTCCTACTGCCTGTAAGGAAACATTAAAATCTTGCTATGTAGTAAAGACAGACATATTTCTCCTGAAAGACAAAATATTTTGGAGCGTATGGACTTGCTGCACACACAGCTGCTGTGTCACACAGGGCTACTTGTACTCCAGTAGCTGCTTCTTATGGTTTCAGGCTATAAACGTGTCTTCCACTAGGTCTAAATATTTCTTAGAGAAGTGAAGTTTTTGATGAGCCTTTTGGGGATCTGGTCCTTTTTTTTTTTTTTTTTTTTTTTTTTTTTTTTAGTTTGTGCAGTGTGTATCTTTAGAAAGACAGTGATTGGTTCATGTTAGTGCTTGGGAAGGAGAAGTATTCTATTGGAAGTAAACTATGTCTCTTCTAGAAAAGAAAGCTACAATCTGGAACTTATTACATAGAAGAAGAGTTCCAGAAAAGAGATCAGAACCTGCATCCCTTAAAGAAAGACCTGAGAATGAATGAGGAGCTACTAGAAGGTACTGTGCAAAGTCTGATGCAAGGCAGAAAAACACAGAGTTGCCTGAAGCAAACCTGTAAGCAAAGATTTGCTTGCAAGATGATCACAAGGTGGGAACAAGATGTAAACAGGACCTTCATTTCTGCCTATCACCTCATTTTTCTGTTTCTAGAAGTTGAAAACTCCTTAGATAGCAATCAAAATCTACCTTTTTGAATGTAAAAGTAATGATGTTTTTCAGTGAAAGAACTTGTCCAGGGAAAAGTGCTACTCAGAGTAAACTCAAAGCTGGAGTCATCTCAGGTTCATTTCACAGAAGTCAGCAAACTGCACAGAAAGTTAAATACTAGTTATATGTACAGAGAATAAAATATGCCTACATGTGCCCCAAGAAGGAAGATTTAGTATTTTTTAAGGCTTTCTACAAGAACAAAAACTACAATCTGCATTTCCAAAAATTTCTATTTGACCCTATTATGTAGAACTAAAGTCATATCAACAGAGACTGCCTTGTAAATATGTGAATTTCCCTGAGTCTAGTTGGGTATTTTTTAGCATAGAAACCAATCACCAAAACCATCAGCATTAGGTAACAGCAGCTCTCCTGGAAACAGGCAAGTTCATATAGGCAACAAAAGTCTTAAGAAGCCCTGCTTCAGGTTTCTGCAAGTGTAGGCTCCCCAAAGAAGGGCTCTGCTACTGCTTCTCAAAGTGCAGCAGGCTTCTGGCTTGTACTCTTCTCAAAACTCTCCATCACACAAAGAGGTGGCCTCCTTAAGTTCTGCTTCAGGAAGTTAAATTGCCCCCTATAATCTTTCATAATATCTGTAATAGTCTGCCACTTGCTGTAGTTCCTCTTCTGCATTATAGCCTATTGTTGATGGCAGCCCATGTCGTACAAAGCAGGTCAGGATCTTTCCGCTGCCCGAATAAGTTCATGCCTATTTTTTACCATTTATTCCCTATGGGAATGGAGAGATTTTGGGGATGGGAATGCATAAGCTGCTCTTTATATTGTCTGTCAGTCACCATGTTTATCCTGCAGGGTAGAGTTTCATCCTTCCCAAATCCAACATCAGATTAAAGTTTCTCAACCAAATCTGGCCTGCACAGCACTGTGTCTGAAGACTTGGAGTCCAGATTTCACATGAACCTGAACAACTAAGGCAAATGGAGTATACAAAAGATAACTCTTCAGTCTCAAAAAGCAAAAACCTCAACTTAAGCAAGGCCATGTTGAGTAACTTTTGCAGCCTGATGCTGTAGGTCAGGCTTCACACCACCTCTGCTCCCTTACTCATTTGGAACAGGACCAGACAGAAGGGGTTTCCCTTCAGTGTTCCTTATTTTTGGTACACCACCTGCACTCCATGAACTTGTGTTGCTATTCCTCCATGACACTGGGATTTCTGCTCTTTTGGTGAAAACAAAACTTTTGCTTAAGAGGTAACCAGCCTGCTCAAGATCCCCTTTTCCCAGTTTCTCAAGTGGCCCCTTCTCAGTCACTGCAGTTCAAGCAGTTGGCGAAACAAAAATGTGGCTGGTGAACACAGCCAAGAGTAAGAATTTTATTTTCCAGTGAAGCAGATAGGAAAAAGATCTCAGTTTGTGGTTCCTATTGCAAGTTACAATAAGATTTAGTCTCTCTGGTGCCTAAATCATGTTAGATGGCAGGATTCTCAACTGTAAATTCACTGAGGTGGGAGTGATTGAGGTAGGGGAGAGGACCTGTTCATTAGAGAAGAACTTTGATCAACAGCACTCCTAACTCTATCAACAACAGCATTGCAACAAACTCCCTAAACATCCTAAACTTAAAATATTAATTCTCAGTAATCACTACACAACTCAGTACAAAAATATTTCTAAATAGTTTCCCTGAAATCCTATCATTGCTTCAGATCAAGTCAGATTAATTTAGAATCATAGAATCAGTCAGGGTTGGAAGGAACCACAAGGATCACCTAGTTCCAACCCCCCTGCCATGGGCAGGGACACCTCACACTAGATCAGGCTGGCCAGAGCCTCATCCAGCCTGGCCTTAAACACCTCCAGGGATGGGGTCTCAACCACCTCCCCGGGCAACCCATTCCAGGGTCTCACCACTCTTATGGTGAAGAACTTCTTCCTCACATCCAGCCTGAATCTCCCCACTTCCAGCTTTATTCCATTCCCCCTAGTCCTGTCACTACCTAATATCCTAAAAAGTCCCTCCGCAGCTGTCTTGTAGGCCCCCTTCAGATACTGGAAGGCCGCAAGAAGGTCACCTCGGAGCCTTCTTTTCTCCAGACTGAACAGCCCCAACATTTTCAGTGAGTCCTCATAGGAGAGGTGCTCCTTATCCCTCTTGTAATAGGGGCTCCAGAA
Source organism: Indicator indicator (assembly GCF_027791375.1). Classification (NCBI taxonomy): domain Eukaryota; kingdom Metazoa; phylum Chordata; class Aves; order Piciformes; family Indicatoridae; genus Indicator; species Indicator indicator. Next base: position 64,678 of record NW_026539208.1, read on the forward strand.
CTGGACGCGATACTCTAGGTGGGGTGTCACCAGAGCTGAGTAGAGGGGGAGAATCACCTCCCTTGACCTGATGGCCACACTTCTCTTGATGCAGCCCAGGATCTGGTTGGCTTTCTGGGCTGCAAATGCACATTGACAGCTCATGTTGAGCTTCTCGTCCACCTCCAAGTCCCTCTCCTCAGGGCTGCTTTCCAGCCAGTCACTGCCCAGCCTGTATTTGTGCTTGGGATTGCCTCGACCCAGATGCAGGACCCTGCACTTTGTCTTGTTGAACCTCATGAGGTTGGCTTGTGCCCACCTCTCCAGCCTGTCAAGGTCCCTCTGGATGGCATCCCTTCCCTCCAGCGTGTCTGCTGCACCACACAGCTTGGTGTCATCAGCAAACTTGCTGAGGGTGCACTCAATGCCACTGTCCATGTCACCGACAAAGATGTTGAACAAGACTGGTCTCAGGACTGATCCCTGAGGGACTCTGCTTGTCACTGGTCTCCACTGGGACATGGAGCCATTGACAGCCACTCTTTTGGTGTGGCCATCAAGCCAGTTCTTTTCCATCTAGCGGTCCACCCATCAAACCCATGTGTCACCAGTTTGGAGACCAGGAGGTGGTGTGGGACAGTGTCAAAGGCTTTGCTCAGGTGCAGGTGAATGACATCAGTTGGTTTACCTTTATTTAACTCTGAATTCCTATTGTGTTCTTCCACATAGGCTGGAAAATGTCTCTTTTCATGTCTCCCTTTCTATAGAGAAACATAACGGTTGATGGAAGAATTAGTAACACAAGGGGAGAGAACTAGTCCTTTGAGAACCAGGCAGTCCTTTGGGCTGCTGTCCACACATGTGCAGGTTTGCACCCATGGCAGTCAGGACAAGAAGAAAGCACAGCTGAGCATGCAGAAACAGCTACCTGACTTGAAGGCAGAGCAGGACACATGAGCTCTTTCTCATCTCTCAGGACAATAATTCTCTTACAAGTTCCTGCTGGGACAGTCAATGTTGTCAGGGAAACAAGCCAGGTTTCTCTCACTCTGAGACTTATCATCTCTCATTCCCATCACTATGCCTTTGGTGCTGTCCAAAATAATATTCTCCAGTGTTTCCTTCTTTGTTTTCCTAGTGCTGCTCTCATCACCATGAAGTGCTAATTGGTCCATCAAGTAAACAAGCCTTACCAAGTGAATTTCACAGTTACCCTTTAATTTCTTACTCCATACCATGCCAAGATAAAGGAGGCAGCACAATGCTAGTATTTGTCACCCCTGCATAAAGATCAGTTAGCTGAAATACCCAGCTGCTTAAACTTAACACCAGTGCCACAGTAGTGAGAGCTTCCTTTTTTCTCCATGGTCAATCACCAATCACATTTCTCAGTTGGGCCCACAGTTGTATGTTCTCTTTTCCTAGGCATTTTGATGGGATCATCATGTATCCCAAAAAGGGAAGAGAATACATGTCAGTGAGCTGCACATGAGCTCCAGGCAGTGTGTGTCTAGGATCTGGGTTTTGTGGAGCTCCTGCAGACAGTCGCCTTTGTTTTCCCCAGGGCTGTCTACTGGTATTCAGGTTATTTGCATTTCCTAGAGAGACTGCCTTCTAGTTTGGAAACAAAGACAAGGTTTCACGAGAGCTACTTCCACTGTCTACTGTGATCCAGGGAGATGATAACTTTGACTGGAACGAGTGGCTGCTGTGAACTTGTGGGTATCAGAGAGAGAAAATGAGCAATCAGATGGAGAATGTGTCCAGATAAGCAAGAAAATATTGCTCTTCAGGCAAAATCCTTTGAAAAGAGTAACAGAGTGAAGAGGAATGAACTTTTCCAGGGCTGAAGAGGAACAAAAGATCAGGGAAGTCTGAACATGGAAGGGCGTAATCAGGAAGAAGTAAATTAAAATCAGAAAGGCTTTAAGGTGAAATAAAATATAAACAAAAATATAAACAAATCATTTTCTCATGGCGTTTCTTTGCCAAAATACATTAACTAAGTTTGTTAATTATTGCTGGAACAGGCAATCTGTCTGATACATGCTTCATCTCCCAAAGAGTGACCTGCTTAAATGCTATTTCAAATAAGCAGTAGGAAACATCTCACTTCCTTTTGTCAGCCTAGTACACTCAGTTACATTGTTTTCCAGAAGGAAATTAATCTCCTCTGTTTCCTCAAGCAAACCCAGATTAGCCAGGCCAGGACTGAAATCCTATTCTTTACTGCCTGATGGCCACACTTCCCTCTTACAGGCAGTGACTCAAAGAACCAAGCTCCTATCATTCTCATCTCCTTTGAGCTATTCTTAGATATCACATGGCAGAAGATCCCTCAGTCTTTTCAGCACATGGAAGCTGCAGATGATTGCCTCTCTTGCTTCAACACAAGTGCTTCAGCAGTTGGAGACACTTGCTACTCACGTTTTCCTACAAAGGCAGGGTAGACAGCCTGCCTCAGGCTACATCAAAGCAAATTTTTTGAAGGAGACGTGAAAATTGCTGTAGGTCAGAAGGCATGCACAGCACCCCAGCATTAGTGCTGAGGAGCTTTCAGAAACACAGTGAAGTGAGTTTCTTCTGGCACACAAAATGATCAGTGTACAGACTGAATATTTTAGACAGTGACTGTAGAGAAAGAGATCTTCAGAAGGCCATGGAGTTTGCCAGCTGGATGTCGTAAGATTAGGGCCATGAAGGGACCTAGGAAATGATTGCCTTCAAATACTGGTGAGGCTACAGCATGAGTACTGCATTCAGTTTTGGGTTTCTCACTTCAAAAGGGTATTATATATTTGAGGACCACCAAGGTTCTGGAGCGGGTCCAGAGAAAGGCAATGAATCTGATAAAGGGTCTGTAGAAAAGGTCTTATGAGGAGCAGCTAAGGAAACTGGGGTTGTTTAGTTTGTAGAAAAAAAGGCTGAGGGGAAACCTTCCTGCTCCTTACGACTACTTGAAAAGAGGTTGTAATGAGGTGGGGGTCCATCTTTTCTCCTCATTAACAAGTGATAGAATGAGAAATGCTTCAAGTTGCACCAGGGAAGGATTAGATTGGATATTAGAGGAAAATTCTTCACTTAGAGGGTTATCAACCATGGAATAGGCTCCCCAGGGGGGTAGTTGAATCACCAGTGTTGGAGCTGTTTAAAAGACTGAAAATATGTTGTATAGAGGTAAAATTCTTAGGAAGGGTGAGGATGAAGAAAGGATACAGGAAGAAGCTCAAGCATGCATTCACCACTTCTTCAGAGACAGCTGAAGCAGCTGCACTTTCCTTGGGCTGGGTGGTCATTGTGGCAAGGCAATGAAAAAACGACTGAGGCTGAAACAGTCATCCTCACAAGTGCCATCAGAAGTGATTTTTACATTTTTTTCCAAACTACCTCTTTCCTAGAAACCCAGTCCTGCCTGCTTGTATTTTCAAGACCATCACTTTTGTCACAGTCCAACAAAGGGTTATTTGGCAGAAATTAAACCCCATTGTGTTCCAACACATGCTGGGTGTGGCTGAGCTTAACTTCTGATTGATGACCAATTGTACCTTTAATGTGACTAACTTCTATATTCTCAGGAACAGAATTAAGACTCAAAACAGAGTCAAATGTCTAAAAGGGGTTTATTAACGGGCTGCAAAATGGATATTGCAGAGGTCAAGCAATGATGATGCAATCAGGGAAGGGAGCAGTGCAAGGCAGGATGGCAGCTCTCTCTCAGGTGCACACCAGGACAGGAAGGCAAGGCACGCAGGAGGGCACAGGTCACGGCAGGCATGGCTTGTCACGGCAGGTGGCAGTCCCTCCAAGCAGCAACATAATCTCCAGGTAGTCTTCCAAGCAGCCAGCCACAACAGTCCCCAGGTAGTCTTCCACATCTTGCCACCAAGCAGTTGCCACCTGTCCTGATAAGTCCTCAGAGCACACGCCTAAACTATCTCCATGGCCCTCCATGGTGGTAGATACTGCCTTTCCCAAAAGAATGCAGTCAGAATTCATGTGTGATGCTTCTCATTGATTATAAAAGCTCACAAGCAGTGTGCTACAAATGAAAGGAATTGTGTGGCCTTATGTTCAAAGTTCCTGTATTTGTCTTCTTCTCAACAAAGGCAAATAAAGAAAAGAAAGTCAGTACATGACTAGAGAATGTAGAAAATGTGGACCAGTTGGTATTTTTATTGGATCAGGATTTTTAACTAGAAAAAAAAAGAAATATGTAAGTAGATATTTTATGTTGCACCTACAATAGTAAGCACAAACATCACCCCTCATGTCCTAAGTAATATGTGCAGACATTGACACACACACACACACACCTTTCCCCCAGACAGCAGAGAGGCCATCACTCTAGAACCAACAAAACACTGCTCCTGAACACTTGGTCTTGCATCTGCTAAATATTCTCTGTTGATATTTTTTGAAATTTGATTTTGTACTCTTAGTAAACATATGACATAAAAAGCACAATCCTAAATGCTAGACATATAGTAAGATAGAATATTTCAGATGCACAGGCAAATGCTGATCAAATCCAGAAGACAAGAGGCTACTCATAGTGACACAAATACGATGACAAATATTCAGACAGAAGGAAAACTGTACATCAGAGAACAAAAAATCATTGGAAGACCCCTGCAGTCCTCCACCTGTCTATTGTGTCAGCAAAACAGGCCACAAAGTCAGTATGCCCAGAGGTTGCATGTTTTCAGTAACCTTCATCACATGAAGAATGCATAGAGCTCTATCAAGGTTCTGGGAGGCAGAGGGTACACCAAGGCTCTGACCCCTCACAAATATGCAAAGCCACAAGACAATATCTGGAAATGCTCTGCTCTTGCAAATAGCCTGCTGCCACACAGCCAGCAGCAGAGGCAGGCAACTGGAATATTAAGCCTCAAAATGGTCATATCAGCAGGCTTGAGCAGACAGCAAGAAACAGCTAGGCTTGACAGGGGTGTGTGTGGTTGTGGAGAAGAGCTTCAATCCTACCTGGGGCAGGAGCAGAGTTTGGTCCTGTAATGGTTTAATGCAAGGGTCAATGCACCTCTGCATAACTTGCCTGCTCCCCAAATGCAAAAGTAACACACAAAACTCGAGGTTGAGATACAGAGATAAGAATTTAATACAACATAAGATATCATAATCACAATGTATAATTACCTGAGCTTAGCCTACTTGCAGGAAGAAGGATAAGAAAACAAAAAGATAACATAATTACCTTAGCTTAGCCTATATGCAGGGGGAAAAAAACAGTGAAATGCAGGAAAGAAAATAACCAGCATGAAACAGAAAACCCAAACCAGCATGCTACCCAACTCCCACCCCTCTCGCTGCCATGCCTGCAGAAAAAGCTAACACCCAAAAACTGGGAACCCAGAAGCAGCAAGCAGAACAGGAAGCCTCCCATGTTACAATCTGAACTTCAAGCCCCATAATACATTGCTCCAATTTGGAATACTTTGCACTTTCATTTTGAAGCTAGCAACACTGCAGCATGGTATAAATAGCAGCAGATTCAACTCAACCAATGACAGGTCCCAACTTTGAAGAGTAGCCCACTTTCTTTATCTGATACCAAAATCATGGCAAAGCAGTAAATTCAGCTTCTCTAAGACTTCCCACTGATACTGCTGCATTCACAGTATTGACAGGAGGGTTAGCTCACAGTATAACATGCCACACAATGAGATCCAATTATGGAAAAATGGCTTTTGACGATCAGAGCATTTTGTCTGTGCTTAAAAAGATTAAAAAAAAAAAAAAAGGATGAAGATGGAATACTATTCCAAACGGTATATAGGGTGATCATAAGAATTATTGGCAAATCTACATTCATGCATTTTAACAGTTAAAAAAAGTGTAGGCTGGCTTATCAACAGAGTTGCTTCAGAAAAGAGAACAACAGACAAAAGAAAAGGGGTGGAAAAAAGGAGCAGGAAAATGAGGATGTTAATACTTTCACTACTGAGCTTTGCTTTCATGTTCTCATTTATATACTAAATAAAACACATCACTTCAGAATTAGAAAGAAAAGTTACATCAAAACAAATTTCTTATCACTCTTCTTTTCCCAGCTGTGGCTGCTGTTGTTTCTGTTACATGCTTGTAGCCCAGTAATTTTGGCAGATTTACTGTGGTTTGAGTTCTGTGGTCTTGAGTCCAGCAGGTGCTTTCAAAGAGAGTTAAGGCATTCAGTTGTTGGCATATTCACACAGTCACTGAGGAGAAGAAGGGTCCTTTGGATGAGGAGGATCCAGATGACTGGAAGAGAGTGATGAATGAAGAATTGCTGCAAGTGAAATTGCAGGCAGATATTGGTAACATTAAAACCTTCTTTACTTTGAGAATGATTAGGCACTTGGAAGTGGATTCCCGGAGAGCTTGTAGAGCCTCCTGTAGTGAAGGCATCACATGCCCAGAATTATGCCCCCAGATACCAGCTAACTTGTCCTAACATGTTTTGGTAAATCCCCCCTTCCACCCTTCTTTCAGGAGAGGAGGACAAAAGGCTCAGGCACCAGCCTGTCTCCTAAGGGGTAAACAATTGCAGGCACCCATCTCAATGGGATGCCTATGCTCTTGCCATCTAAGGGCATAATTCTAGCTTCACCTTTTCTATAGGTGGAAGCAGGTTGTTGGCAAGTGTGCCCATTGGCTAGCTCCAGCCTTGAGAATCTATAAGTACTACTCCATTTGTTACTACATTGCTCTCTCCTTTTGCTTTCACTCGTTATGTAACTCGCGATGCCTCCCCTGTAAGTCATCTCACTCTCAAGCATACTGGAAGCCTCTGCAAATACAGAAGCCAGCCCACCGAGCTTGCCTCGAGGACCCACAAAGGATGACCCCTTTGCTGATAGGACATCAGCGTCGTACGCCCGGGAGAGGGTGAAATCAAGCCCAGTCGAAAGGACTGAGGAAGCCCCAAGAGAGGGTAAGCTAAGAAAGCCCAAAGGGGGAAGGACTAGCCTGAGCCAGACAATCCACATTTGCTGCAAGCTAATTAAGTAGTCAAAAGTAGCCAAACAAGCAGAAACGCATCTTGCGTAAGCCCCCGCTGTTCGCGGGAGAGAAAGAGAGCCACCCACTGTAGCCGCTCCGCAGCCCATACCAGGGCGAAGCACCAGGGATTTCCCCGAGGGAAAGAGAGAGCAAAAGATAGCCTGTCCATTGAAGTCAAAGGCAACGACTGCAGTATTGTAATTTAAATGGAAAGCAGTCGCTGATAATTCGGCAGTGTCAGCTCACCTCGAGCCGAGTCGAGGGGGAAGCATCGCATCACCGCACCCCCAACAAAACCCGCCTATGGGAACCGCCCGTGGTCGTGAGGGCCGACCACCAAAAGGACCTGGCCCTGCTGAGCTGATCCTTCGGTCAGGGAATCCACTCCACCCCTGCAGACTGCGGGAGAACAAAGAAGCCAACTGCCCTTTCCCGCAGACCGCAGGAGGAGAAAGCAAACCTTGACCCCCCCACAGAGCCGGAAGGGAGAAAGAAAGTCACCCCTGAATGGGACCAGCCTCAGGCAGATAACCAGCGAGCCAGCGTGACCCAGCAACTTGTCTCGCTACACAGAAAGACAAACTGTATCTTTCATGTGTATAACGTTCAGCAACCTTCTCTTCAAAGCGCCTGCGCGTAGCCGCGTGATATTTCCAGCTTAACTTGCCGCATGATAACATTATAAATATCTCTATACATAGCTAGCAGCTGCAAGTGTCTTGTCGAGTCTCCATCTAGTGGACAAGTGGTGGAACTGCACCCTAATTAGAAATTGACTGTAAATATTATAATTGGGTATAATTGTAAATACTAAACTAGTTATGGTCTATATTATTACAATCGTGCATCCAAATCAATATATATAAAGTTATTAATCGAATATTCATAATAATAAACAATAATTTTCATAATTCATATTTTCATAATTAATAATTAATAATCACCATCCTCCATCCCTAATCCCCCTCTCCACGACACCTCCATCCATAGATGTTTTCAAAACTCAACCAGAAGAAGGAAAAAATTATTTTCACGGTAGCAGTACTAAGTAGATTTTGCCTGGCAGCAGAAGAGTGGATGAAGTGGTTCCTCTGGTCCTACTTTTTATGATTGTCTAGATCATATAACTAACATTGCACTAGTTTTTTCAGCTATCAATATGGCATCTAGATAGGGTAGTGCATGTGATGTATTTTTCTTTTATTGCTATTTCCTTTCACCCAGTCAAGTTACTGCTTGTAGTGTTGACTTCATGGGCTGTAATGGTCTCATAGATGGAATGGAAATACTCTACAATCCTAGAAAAGAAAGGAAAAACAGGAAAAAGGATGAATTGTGGACAGAGATGCTGCCTCAAGTGTTGCAGAGCAGTGTGATTACCATTGGGACAGTGGGGGAAGAAACAGTGCAGAAAGTTATGAGGAACAGTCACAAAACCACCCTTTGGTGAAAAACTGTAGGACCTTCCTTGCTGTACAATGAGTAGCACATCTTCATAAGACAGAATGAAACAGGCTTCAGACTGTTTTCCCTTTGCCTTCTTTGTTCGCTACAGATGAGACTTTTAAATTTATGAAGCTACCTTATCTTCGACACATCTCCTGAAAACAGAATAAGGTATCTTGGATAAGGCACCTTGAAAGTAAATGGAAAATTTTAATGCTTTTTGAATGCAGAAATTTGCAGCTGACTGCCAAGCTTTACAGTGCATTTAAACAGTAGGAAAAAAATAAACAAAAAAAAGAAGGCATTTAGAATCATAGAATCAGTCAGGGTTGGAAGGGACCACAAGGATCATCTAGTTCCAACCCCCCTGCCATGGGCAGGGACACCTCACACTAGAGCAGGCTGGCCAGAGCCTCATCCAGCCTAGCCTTAAACACCTCCAGGGATGGGGCCTCAACCACCTTCCTGGACAACCTATTCCAGGCTCTCACCACTCTCATGGTGAAGAACTTCTTCCTCATGTCCAGCCTGAATCTCCCCACTTCCAGCTTTATTCCATTCCCCCTAGTCCTATCACTACTTGATATCCTAAAAAGTCCCTCCCCAGCTTTCTTGTAGGACCCCTTCAGATACTGGAAGGCCGCAAGAAGGTCACCTCGGAGCCTTCTTTTCTCCAGACTGAACAGCCCCAACTCTTTCAGTCTGTCCTCACAGAAGAGGTGCTCCAGCCCTCTGATCATCCCCGTGGCCCTTCTCTGGACACGTTCCAGCATGTCCATATCCCTCTTGTAATAGGGGCTCCCGAACTGGACACAGTACTCCAGGTGGGGTCTCACCAGAGCTGAGTAGAGGGGGAGAATCACCTCCCTTGACCTGATGGCCACATTTCTCTTGATGCAGCCCAGGATCTGGTTGGCTTTCTGGGCTGCAAGTGCTCATTGACAGCTCATGTTGATCTTCTCGTCCACTAGCACCCCCAAGTCCCTCTCCTCAGGGATGCTTTCTAGCCAGTCACTGCCCAGCCTGTATTTGTGCTTGGGATTGCCTCGACCCAGATGCAGGACCCTGCACTTTGTCTTGTTGAACCTCATGAGGTTGGCTTGTGCCCACCTCTCCAGCCTGGCAAGGTCTCTCTGGATGGCATCCCTTTCCTCCAGCATGTCTGCTGTAGCACACAGCTTGGTGTCATCAGCAAACTTGCTGAGGGTGCACTCAATGCCACTGTCCATGTCACCGACAAAGATGTTGAACAAGACTGGTCGCAGGACTGATCCCTGAGGGACTCTGCTTGTCACTTATCTCCACTGGGACATGGAGCCATTGACAGCCACTCTTTGGGTGTGGCCATCAAGCCAGTTCTTTATCCATCTTGTAGCCCACCCATCAAACCCATGTGTCACCAGTTTGGAGACCAGGAGGTGGTGTGGGACAGTGTCATAGACTTTGCTCAGGTCCAGGTAAATGACATCAGTTGCTCTCCCCTCATCTATTAATGTTGTCACCTGTTCATAGAAGGCCACCAGGTTTGTCAGGCAGGATTTGCCCTTGGTGAAGCCATGCTGACTGCACCAAATCACCTCTTCACTATTCTTCTGTCTCAGTAGTGCCTCCAGGAGAATCTGCTCCATGATCTTAGCAGGCACAGAGGTGAGACTGACTGGCCTGTAGTTCCCTGGTTCTTCCTTCTTACCCTTTTTGAAAATGGGAGTAGTGTTTCCCCTTTTCCAGTCAGGGGAAACAAGAGACATGGAATACAGAATGAGAAATTTTCAGAATTAACCTAGTTGCATATAACAAGAATGATTCATTGAGAGAAAAAAAAAAAAAAAAAGAAAAACCTAAAAGGCATTCTTCACTTCCTACAATATCAAATTAATCAGAAAAGTTATTACACTTTGTTTTCATTCAACTAAGAACATCAACACCTGTTCAAAAAATATTTCATCTTTTCAAAGAAAATTGAAGACAAGATTAAGTGATTTATTTTTTTTACGCAACTTCATACCTACTTCTGAACCAAACTTTTGAAAAAATGTATTTTAATTATGAAAGCCATACACAGAATTCAGAATACAGCAGTGACATAAGGAACATATAAAACCCATAAGGGATTACATACTGTGGAAAGCAAACCAACTTCCCTGGTTGGTAATACATAAATAAGTTTATTCAATATATAAATACTTTGATATTTCAGAATGTCATTCTGATGTTTGAGACCAAATTTATGACATTACTTTTATGTGGCTTTGATTTTCTGTCTCCTGATCTAATAAACCTGCATAGAGCCGAAGTATTTTGGAAAGTAAAAACATTTCATAACTGAGCACATGAGGAAGTAAGCAAGAAATTGAAACAGTAGAGAAACTATTCATACATCACAGGAGTGCTACTTTTTCTCCCTTTTGGCTGTCAGACATTTTATCTTCTGGTTATATACAAAGTCCTAGTGTCAGAATTAAAAGGAAAAGGACAAGAAAATTACTTCATAATGAAATATGAGTACAGATATGATGCACAGGATAGAAATTATGTTAATGACATGTAGTAAAGGCTTCCCTGTTTGCAAAGAACGGGCTTTGCTTTTAGTAGCCTATAATTCCAACACTTCTCCTTTAGAAGTGGGCACGACAAATTCTGAGATTTTTCCCACACTGCTACTTTCATTCTGTCTGCAGCTTTTATCTCACCTTTCCAGACAAAAACTGCAGCCATACCCCAGGAGATCTGACTTCATCCATACACCTCCCACTCCTTCCTCCTCTGCCACTTCTTCTCCCAGATCTTCTCCAAAAGAGAAAGTAGGACAAATGTAAAGTACTAGCCATTCCTGTCCTTCACAAGGAAAACAGGTGGCACTAAGTTGTGGAACGTATGCCCATGATCTCTCCGTATACTGCAGACTGGAGGGTACTGCCAGACATGTTTCTGTGAACAGAAAATTAACTAACTTACAGGGAGAAGGAGTTGTTGGGAAGCAGTGTGTGAATAAACCCAGAAAACATCTTCATTTGGGCTACAAAATATTTATATCTGTGGAAATCTGATGGGCAGCCTGACTTTTATAAAAGTCAAAAAGCTTTTTAACTGGCCAGGCTGAAATACAAGTATCCTGCAAGCCTTGAAATAAATAACTGATGCTGTGGAAAGCATTCAGGTTGAGACACAAATGCCCTTGTATGAATAAATTCCTGTGACTTACCTAATAGCATTTATTTTGCTTCATTCCATGCACTTGTCTTGTTAACTGTACTGTTTTAACATTGGTGAGGTCTACAGTTAAGATCTTTAGTTGAGCCAGGTAGGAAACTGTAACTTTTAACCAGAAGAGTAGCACTGAGAAACCTCTAGCATGGGTGAAGTTGTATCTGGTAATTCCTTTGGAGCTGGCTCACTCACCTTAGATTGAGTTATAGCCACAGCTAGGTTTGTCTCTCTGATTGGAGAGGATGAAGATAAGAATTTGCCAAAGCTTTTGTGCCAGCTCTCACCACAAAGGCTGCTAAGTTTGTTTCCAAACAAGTGCCTTTTTGCCAAAAGTTGTGACATTTTTCAGGGAGAATTAAAACATATGTATGCTCTGTTACTGGCACACAAGGCAAATGTCTGAGGGATGAAACATCAGCTTTGAGGCCCAGCTCTTCACCTGATTCTCAAGTGTCTGTTGTGCAGAGGAGCAAAACAACAAACATAAAAAAAGTGCAAAAACCAGCCATACTCTCAACAGCAGAAAGATAAAAGAAGAAACCCTGATGGAGAAAGGTACCCAGACACCTAAATAAAAAGCTACTCTCTTACTTTACAAACTAGGCATTCAAGACTGAAAAGGCTTTGCTTGTTTGTCTAGCGCAGAATAAAGAGAAGTATTAAAACCACAGACAATGGCCTCAGACAGATATTTATATCTGCCAGCCAGTGTTATTGGCTCTCTGTTGTGCTAGTACAAAAAGCACATCCATAAATAGGTACAAAGGCTCTGCTCCTCATAATCTGAGGGTACTGGAGGATAAAACCAAAGAAGGGCTTTCTGTAAGATGTTGCTCTCTCTTGGATGAATTGACTGCAACCAATGTTTTAAAGAGCATGAAGAGATTTCACAGGGGAAAACAGACTGCAAAATAGACTATGGTTCACAATGTGTTGCTCAGATGGGAGCTAAGGAGGAATAGGAGATTTCCTCGTTACAATGTGGTGTTTATGGTGTGGTAATGCACTATAAACTCTGCACTAACAATTATTGGCATTCTAAGAATTTAGCCAGGAAACTGGCAGTGAAATCATACACAAGATAAATTGTAAGTAACTTTCAGTAATTGGCAGAAAACTGCATCTAATAAAGAAAAGGGGAAAAAAATAACCAGATTGTGACAGAGTGACCAAACTACACCACTACTGGGAATTTTGCAACAAACTTAGTAAAGAGGCCCTTACGGAAACAGATGTGTATTAAGAACATGGACTACACATTTTCCTTTGCTGGTCACTGTATGAAGGAATAGGATCAGCTGGTCGAAATTACTCTGGGTAAAGTAATGCTGCCTTTATGCAAAAAGGATCCAGGTCAGTGCATTACATTTCCAAAAGTGAAGACTGAAAACCAACAAAAAAGATAAAAAGTAAGGCTGATAAAAACTGTACTAACTAAAAGAACAGAGACTGAATACTTAAAAGTCCACTGCAAAAGTCACATCTTGGCATCACAGTTAATCAAAATGCATAACTGGGAAGGAACACAAACAACTGCAGACCCTCAAATCCTGCTTTTGTTGATAAACCCTAAACCAACAAATTTACACCCAGTGCTAAACACTGCTAATTTACCCCCTCTGTCTCAATGAACAGCTATTACATGAAGTCCTGACCCTGAGACACATGGGGCCAGGCATCTTGACGTCCTCACCCAGGCAGTAGGGCATGGGACCCCACTTCTCTTGCTGACAGGGAGCCTCAAGCTTTGGCACAAGGGGCACAGTGCTTTCAGTTTAAACATATTATACCTTTCTGTGTTGTATGCTTTCCTTAGAAGGCAGGGGAAGGGGGATGTGTTCAAAGTTTCCAAAGTAACGTATATGCTCTGTTGCTGTGCAGCACAGCGATGTCTCCATTGCAAGAAAGCATGACCCATGATGTGGCATAAGGATGCATGAAGTGGCTTGAGGGTGCCAAGCCTGATACCTAGCAGGTGGTGTAGAACATAAGAAACCTGCGGTGAGGCTAACTATACTACCTCCTGGGAATGGTTGTAAGCCATGGAACCACATGCAGGCATTGCCTGTGAAACTGCTACTATCCAAGACTCAGAATCATGCCCAGGAGTTACATTAACACCCCCAGCCTAGTCTACACATGAACAATTTAGTCTTGTCAAGCAATATTTCACTGACTGACCTTGCTCCTGCATCAGGTGCTAGTGTACTCAACACCCTGGTATGGTTCTCCTCATCTGGAATGCAACAAAGGGACTTTGAAACTCTGCAAGGTAGCACCTGAACTTTATAGTGCTCTCTTTGATCTGCTCTAGCAAATTCTTCCTTCAAGGCCTGCTCAGTACAAGGTCATTTGTGTTTGTAACAGATACATTTTTCTTGTGAGCATTTAATCTTTTTCTTCTGATTCTTCCAAAAATACCCCATAAAATAAAGAGCCAACTTCTTGGCCTTTATCTTCAGGTTGCTCTGAAAATTCAACAGATTTTTTTTTTAATTGTTTATAGGATCAATGAAAAACTCATGTATGTTTTACAATTAAGAAGTTATATTTGGGGTGTAAGAAGTGTTAATTTCTCTTTTTCTCCGTGAAGATTTCTGTGTTTCTGGCAGTAGCAGACTGACTAGGTCAACCCCTCTTAACAGCAGATGCTCTAGGTCTGAGGTTCACAATACTGTCTGATACTCCTGGAAACACTTCTTTGTATCACATTATCATTATGAAGACAGTGTATAAATGTTCACAGATTGAGTTAATGTATGTGGGCATTTCTAAATGTATTAATAGAACTTAGAGAAGATGTGGTAACCCAGAGTTGGCAGATAATAAGATTGACAGGGCTTTAAACTAGATTTGAAGGGGTTGAAACCAGTCTTTCCAGACAGGAGTCTGAGAGTGGTAAGCGGGAGTCAGGAGTGAACTAGCAGCCCAGCTGAAGTGCATGTACACTAATGCACGCAGTATGGGTAACAAACAAAGAGGAGCTGGAAGCCTTGGTACAGCAGGAAAACTATGATGTAGTCACCATCACAGAAATGTGGTGGGATGATTCACGTGACTGGAGTGCAGTAATTGATGGCTATAGGCTCTTCAGGACAGACAGGCAAGGGAGGGGTGGAGGGGTGGCCCTGTACATTAAGGAAGCTTTAGACACCTTTGAACTAGAGATTAAAGATGATCAGGTCTAATGCCTGTGGGTGAGAATTAGAGGGAAGGACAACAAGGCTGACACCCTGGTTGGAATATGTTATAGACCAGCCAACCAGGGTGAAGAGGTTGATGAATTATTCTATAAACAGCTAGAGGCTGTCTCAAGATCACCAGATCTTTGGCCGACTTTAACCTGCCAGATACCTGCTAGGAACTTAACACAGCAGAGAGAAGGCAGTCTGGAAGGTTCTTGGAGTGTATGGAGGTTAGCTTCTTATCACAGCTGCTATGTGAGCCTACTAGAGGTAAGGCTTTGCTTGACCTTCTTTTACAAATAGAGAAGGGTTGGTGGGAGATGTGGTGGTCAGAGGCTGCCTGGGATGCAGTGACCATGAGATAATTGAGTTTTGAATATGCAGTCAAACTAAGAGGGGCATCAACAAAACCTCCACTCTGGACTTCTGGAGGGCAGACTTCAGATTACTTAAGGAACCAACTCAGAAGGTACCTTGGGAAACAGCCCTTAAAAACAAAGGGGTCCAGGAAGGCTGGACCTACTTCAAGAATGAAATCTTGAAGGTGCAGAACAGGCTGTCCCAGTGCGCAGGAAGATGAGCTGACAGGGTAGATGGCCAGCCTGGATGGGCAATGAGCTTCTGAACAAATTAAGGGAAAACAGAGGGTGTATCACCTTTGGAAAAAAGGGGAGGTAACCCATGAAATGTTTAAGGATGTTGCTAGGTCACGTAGGAAAAAAAATTAGAGAGGCAAAGGCCCATTTAGAACTTAGACTGGCCACTACTGTGAAGGACAATAAAAAATGTTTTTGTAATAAATTAATGGCAAAAACAGGGGCAAGGACAACCTCCACTCCTTAGTGGATATGGAGGGGAATATAGTAACAAAAGACAAGGAAAAGGCAGACGTACTTAATGTCTTCTTTGCCTCAATTTTCAATAGCAGGCTAGGTTGTCTTCCAGACAACTGGCCTCCTGAGCTGGCAGATGATGTCAGGGAGCAGTATACTACCCCTGTAATCCAGGAGGAAGAAGTAGAGACCTGCTGAGCCACTTGGATCCCCACAAGTCTATGGGACCAGATGGGATCCATCCTAGCATAATGAAAGAGCTGGCAGATGAGCTCGCAAAACTGCTCTCCACCATTTTTCAATAGTCCTGGCTCACTGGTGAAGTCCCAGGTGACTGGAAGCTGGCCAATGTGATGCCCTTCCATGAGAAGGGCCAGAATGAGAAGCCAGGGAATTACAGGCCTGTCAGCCTGACCTCAATGCCAGGCAAGACTATGGAGCAGGTCGTCTTGTGTGCAATCACACAGCACATGCAGGATGGCCAAGGGATCAAGCCCAGCCAGCATGGATTTAGGAAAGGCAGGTCCTGCTCGACCAACCTGATCTCCTTCTATGATCAGGTGACCTGCCTGGTGGATGTGGAGAAGGCTGTGGATGTAGTCTACCCGGAATTCAGCAAGGCCTTTAACACCACCCCACAAGGCAAACTCCTGGCAAAGCTGTCAGCCTGTGGCTTGGACAGGAGCACTCTGCACTGGGTTAAGAACTGGCTGGAGGGCCAGGCCCAGAGAGTGGTGGTGAATGGTGGCACTTCCAACTGGCAGCCAGTCATTAGTGGTGTCCCCCAGGGATCAGTGTTGGGCCCTATCCTGTTCAATATCTTTATTGATGATCTGGACAAGGGGATTGAGTCCATCATCAGTAAGTTTGCTTGAAGATGACACCAAGTTGGGGGCAGGTGTTCTGTTAGAGGGTAGGAGGGCTCTGCAGAGGGACCTTGACAGGCTGGACAGATGGGCAGAGCCCAATGGCATGAGATTTAACACATCTAAGTGCCAGGTTCTACACATTGGCCACAACAACCCCATGCAGCGCTTACAGACTGGGGACAGACTGGAGAGCAGCCAGGCAGAAAGGGACCTGGGGGTACTGGTTGACAGCTGTCTGAACATGAGCCAACAGTGTGCCCAGGTGGCCAAAAAGGTAAATGTCACATCCTGGCCTGTATCAGGAATAGTGTGGCCAGCAGGGAGTGGGGAAGTCATTCTGCCCCTCTGTTAGAACACACCTCGAGTACTGTATCCCATTCTGGGACCCTCAGTTTAAGAAAGATGTTGAGTTGCTTGAACATGTCCAGGAAAGGGCAACAAAGCTGGTGAGGGGGTCTGGAGCACAAACCTTATGAGGAGCAGCTGAGGGAGCCTGGAGGGAGCCTGGTTGTTTAGACTGAAGGAGGCTCACGGGAGACCTTACTGCCATCTACAACTGCCTGAACAGAGGCTGTAGCCAGGTGGGGGTTGGTCTCTTCTCCCAGGCAACCAGTGACAGAACGAGAGGACACAGTCTCAAGCTGCATCGGCGGAGGTTTAGGCTGGATGTTAGGAAGAAATTTTTCACAGAAAGAGTGATTGGGGCTATTGGAATGGGCTGTCCAGGGAGGTGGTGGAGTCACCATCCCTAGAAGTGCTTAAAATAAGACTGGATGAGGCACTTAGTGCTGTGATTTAATTGTTGGGTGATAGGTTGGACTTGGTGATCTTGAAGGTCTTTTCCAACCTGGTTAATTCTGTGATTCTGTGAAGATGTTTACCAACCTTTGGACTTGTATGGGAACAGATAGGAAAGTGTAGTGATATCAATGGAATGGGTGAGAAACAGGCATTAAAAACAATCTGTATAACGGTATAACATAGGACCGATTATAAACAGTTAGTCTGAAAGTTGGTATGCTGTGGGAAGGGAAAAAGCATGTAAGCATCTCCTGATAAACAGGTGTTTGTCTACAGAAAGGGGTCTTTGGCCCATCTGCAGCAAGTGACCACTTCTCCATGAACTTGCATTAGTAAGTTTGTATTCAGGCACGTCATCCTGGGACGCAGCTGGCCGGGTCCAAGATATTGGAGCTCGCAGATTGAAACAACAAGCATATTTGATCTACTCGAGTAAAAGTGAAACTACAAATGATCATCAAAATTCTGTGATTTCTGAAGTCTAAGGCGTCCCCCCTCCTCTATTTTTTCCTGTCATTATCTTACTACTAATTAAAACTAAAAAATCAAGTTGATCACACATATGAGGATATCTGGCATTAGCAGATTCCTACTACATCATATTATATTGTTTGTCTTATAAATACAAAGGGAGTACTGTGAGGGTCATGAGGGCATGAGCAGGTTTTTCCCCAACATACCTCTTCGTCAGAAATTCTGAGCTTATTTACACTCAACACTTCTGTGGCTCTCCATGAAAATGCAAATGACCAGTGAATTACTTCTGCTAAGACTTCTGCTGGAAACAAAACATGAGCAGCATGTCCTGCTCTGCTTGGATACTCCCCTCACAATTTGTAGTCTGGTATTGTCTTTCAGCAGTAGCAGTGAGAAAACAGCTCTCAAAATCACAACCAAGGTAACTTCTAGTAAGTGTAAACACATTATCGTGAAGTTTACTTGTCCAATGTGACAGTCTTATAGCCCCTAATAGTATCTCGGTATTCTTCTCATTCTTCTGATGACCACATCCAATATGGGGCTCTATGAAAACTATTGGTTTCCATGTATCAGACTCACCATTTCAACCTTTCCTGCATATCTTCTTCCTCCAGCACAGTGTGATCAGAATCAGAACTGTTATGACAATTAAAATCCCCCCAGGAATCATCAGCCAATGCAATGAGGATCCCTCTTCTGTGAAAACAAAAGAGCAGAAGTTAAAAACTAAGCTAATTTATGTAGGAAAAAGAGCAAAAAGAGCCAAGAGATTGTTTGACTAATGACAATGGTTCCTCACCAAGACTGTGAAATTTATTTCTAAGCCTCATGAAAGCAGCAATTGCTCTAAAGGGAATCTGTGTATTTTCAGAGAGAAACCTACTTGCTAACAGAAGATGCTTTGTGAAAAGGTGTGCTCATGTTCACCCATGACAAAGAAAACACTCCATATCCAATGTGGTAGCTGGCATACATAAATAGGCAGAACTTTATGCAAGTCTTGACACTTTCAGAAGAGGTTTTTTGTTCATCC
Source organism: Indicator indicator (assembly GCF_027791375.1). Lineage (NCBI taxonomy): Eukaryota > Metazoa > Chordata > Aves > Piciformes > Indicatoridae > Indicator > Indicator indicator. The sequence goes on from NW_026539208.1 coordinate 83,510, forward strand.
AGAATTTGATTTTCTCTTTGCAAAGTAAAAGTTATTCCTTTTACTGCTAAACACTTATCACTGCCATCAATCAAAATGATACAAGCAAACTCAGTTGAATCAAACTAAAACCATCACATCTTGTAACAAAGCTGAGTTGAACTATCAATTTGATTTAAAAATCTTATATTTTAGAGAAAGATAAAACAACAAGCTATTAGCTGATTTTTCGATTCTCCTAGTGAGGAAGAACAACAGTCTTTGTTTCCTGCTTTTAGAGATATGCATTTCCTTTTCAAAAGGCCAGAACAAAAGAATACTGCATTTGACACGGACCAAAAAGATTTATTATGCTTCCTTAGAATTAATTTGGTTTTGAACTTTTGGAGAGAAGATACTACAAGTCAGAACTTACTCTTCACTATTATAACAATCACTTCTTGAGCACATAATTTGAGAATTAACACATATTTCCAAGCTGCTTTTCTTGCCTTCCTAATTTCCAAGTGGGACTTCCTTTGAAGGCTCTGTAAGTTAAAATTCCTGTGTGAACTGAGAATGGTACTTCATCTTTTACTGTTTCTATTTCTCATGTATAGAACTGGGTAGAAAGTCTTTCCAGCAGAATAGAATGTTGGAAGAAGAAATAAATTATCACTACAAGGTATTTAGATGTTACATTGATAAAGATTTTTCCCTAAAAATAAAATGATTACCCTCCTGTCTGCCTGAAAATACTGCTCATCCCTGACCACTACTTCAATGCACTCATTGTTGAGCAAAAATGTCAGAGAAACTGTAACATAATACACAGGTGGACTGTACCAAGACATGTAGTAAGGTTAACTGAAATATTTGGATAATTGTTGTTCAAAGCTAGTTTGCTACTGATTTTGAAGCTTCAGTATGTACTAAGTGAGCTACAGAGTTTCTACTTCATTGTTCACAGCTGGTGAAGGAGTCAAATAAAGGAGGTGCCCTCCTAGACCTGTTACTTGTTAACAGAAAAGGACTTGTAGAAGATGAAACAGTCAGAGGCCATCTTGGTCTTAGTGATAATGAAATAATAGTTTTCAACTCTCAGAGAAGGAGTGGGGTTAGCAGAACTGCCACCTTGGACTTCTATAGGACAGACTTGGGCTTGTTCAGGAGAATGATTGGTAGTGTCTCTTGGGAGGCCTTCGTGAACAACAAAGATGTTGAGGAAGTCTGGGCCTTCTTCAATAAGGAAATCTTAAAAGTGCCGGAGCAGGCCATCCCCATGTGCTGAAAGACTGACCAGCAGGGAAGAAGGCCAGACTGGCTGAATGGAGAGCTTTTGGCTGAAACTCAGGAACAAATGGAAAGTTTACAGCCTTTGGAAGAGGCCATTCAGGAGGACTACAAAGATGCAGTGAAGCTACAGAGGGAGAAAATTAAAAAGGCCAAAGCTCAACTGTAACTCTCAGTCTAGCCATTGCCATAAAAGATACTAAAAATGCTTCTGTAAATGCATTAACACAAAAGGAGGACCAGGGAGAATCTCCATCCTTTACTATATGCAGGGGGAAACATTGTGATGAAGGATGAGAAAAAGGCTGGTGTATTTAATGGCTTCTTTACTCCAGTCTTTAATAGCAGGACTAGTTGTTCGTCAGATAGCCAGTCCCTTGATCTGGAAGAGAGGGAGGGGAAACAAGAGACCTCCAGATTTCAAGAGGAAATGGAGAGTGACCTGCTGAACCACCTAGACACACACCTCTGTGAGGTCAGAGGGGTTACACTCAGGAGTGCTGAAGAAACTGGTGGAGGTACTTACCAAGCCACTCTTCATGAGCAGTCCTGGCTAACATGGGAGGTTCCAAGGGACTGGAGAATAGCAAATGTGAAGCCTATCTCCAAGAAGAGCCAGAAGGAGGATGTGGGAAACTACAGACCTGTCAGACTGACCTCAGTGCCAGTGAAGGTCATGGAACAAACCACACTGAGTGCCACAACATACCATTTACAGGACAATCTGGCAAATTCTCTTCCCAAGACAGTGATAGCCCTGACTTCTGTTCTATTCTTACAGTCTCCTTGCAACTCCCCCACAGAACAAAGGAATTTGGGGTTAGCCCCTTTACTTTAGCTTAAAAACCTAATTTAAGGCACAGTCAGCATGGGTTCATAAAGGGCAGGTCCTGCTTAATGAACCTAATCTCTTTCTATGACAAGCTGACTCACTTGGTGAGCGAAGGAAAGGCTGTGGATGTTGTTTGCTTAGACTTCGGTAAAGCCTTTGATACTGTTCCCCACAGCACCCTCATGAAAAAAATGTCTGCCCTAGGCCTGGATGGGTGTACAGTCTGCTGGATCAAACACTGGCTGGATGTCCAGTCCCAGAGAGTAGTAGTGAATGAAGTTAAATCCAGTTAACAGCCAGTCACAAGTGGCTCAGTGTTGAGGCCACTCCTGTTTAATATCTGTATAAATGAGCTTCACTTACAGACAAACTTACAAATACCAAGTTAGGTGGGAGTGCTGAGTGTAGGAAGGTTCTTCAGATGGACCTGAACAGGCTGATTGATGGACTGAGGCCAATTATATGGGCATCAACAAGGTCAAGGGCCAAGTCCTGCACCTAGGTTATAACCCCCTTGCAACACTACAACCCTGGGGCTCAGTGGTTGGAAAGCTGCTTGGCATAAAGGGACCTGGGGCTGTTGTTCAACAGCCAGCTGAACATAAACCAGCAGTGTGCATGGGAGGCCAAGAAGCCCAGTGGCATCCTGGCCTACATCAGGAACAGTGTGACCAGCAGGAGTCAAGAAGTGATTGTGCCACTGTATGCTGGTGAGGCTGCACCTCGAGTACTGTGTTCAGTTTTGGGTGCTGCAGCATAAGAAAGACATCAAGGTGCTGGAGCAGGTCCAGAAAAGGGCAATAGAACTGGTGAAGTGCCTTGAGACTCAGTCTCACAGCTGAGTGAGCTGGGGTTTTTTAGTCTGAAGAAAAGGAGACTAAGGGGAGACCTTGTTGCTCTCTACAACTACCTGAAGGGAGGCTGTTTTGAGGTGGGTGTTGGTCTCCTCTCACAAGTCAAAACTGATAGTCAAAATTGTTGGAACAAGAGAAAATGGCATCAAGTTACGCCAGGGGAGATTTAGGTTAGACTTCTATACTGAAAGCGTTATCAAAGGCAAAGGTTGCTCAGGGACGTGGTTGAATCACCATCCCTAGATGTATTTAAAAGCAGTCTAGAGAGGTACTCAAGGATATGGTGTAGCAGGGGGCCTTGTAGAATTAGAGTTACTTCCTAGGAGTAACCCATTATGCCTTGTCTTTTCCAAGTGAGTCCTTGTAAAAAGGGAGTCTGTATCCTCGTTATAGACACCCTTTATTCACTGGTACATAGTAATAAGGTCTCCCCTAATCTTCTCAAGGTTGAACAAACCCAGTTCTCTCAGCCTTTCCTGAAGTGGCAGGTCTTCTCCTGGCCCTTCTCTGGACACTTTCCAGCCTGTCCGCAACTTTTTGAATAGCCGGGACCAAAACTGCATTCAGTACTCTAGGTGTGATCTGACAAGTGCTGAGAAGAGTGGAATAATGACTTCTTTATCTCTGATGGTAATGTCCTTGTTGAAGCAACCCAGTATCCTGTTGGCTTTCTTTGCTGCTGCAGCACACTCTTCGCTTATGCTGAGCTTGTCATCCACCAAGACCCCCCAGGTCCCTTTCTACAGGGCTGCTCTCCAGCCAGGTAGATGCTACTCTGAGCTGCATTCCTGGGTATAACGGTTGGATTTGAGCATCTTGAAGGTATTTTCCAACCATAGTGATTCTTTGTAGATAGATGTCAGCTGACAAATATTTATGTGTCCTTAGACTCTATACACTATGAAGGCCTATGTAAAAACTGAGGCTTGACTTGCTACAAAACACATGGTGTGTCTGAAACTCACAGGTCCCTGTGGTTGTTTACGCTGGGTGCCTCCAAAAAGAAGCCAGAGAGTTGAGACCTCCAGTGTCTAGAGTGTCTACCCCAGTGGGTGGACACAGGAAATAGTGTATTTCTACCCATAAATCCTGCACCCTTATAAATCCATCAGCAAAATTATTGTCTTTCTCTTTCTTCCCTCTCTGCTCCTGTGGGAGAGAGACACTCTTTTATGTGGTAACGATAGGGGAGTACCACAGGCCTCTTTGGCCTGAGTAACTTCTTTTTCCCTGAGCAATCTTGGTCTGTTCAGGCCTAATGCCAGGGTGAAAAGGGGAGGCAGTTCAGGCTTGGTCAGCCTGAAACCAGCCTAGCAATGGCGGGGTGAACCCCAGGTGGGGAGAAGGGAAGCGTTGGGCTTTTGGTCTGGTGTAAAGGAACTTTATATGCTTTGCTATGCTCACCACTAATGCTTTGTAGTTTTTGTAGTGTATTACCTACTTTTCCATTTAAACTTTCCATGACTATCCAATCCATTTGTATGAGTGTTATTCTTTTGCCCCTTTTGGAGCCATAGAGCAATCAGTCTCGCTCTAAATAGGACAGTCCCTAACTGATTAGTTTGATTTTTTTTCCCTCTTGTAGAGACCCCCAATATGTTGTTGACTCAAAGATGGCATTTCTTTCCTTCTTACATGGCACATTTCACTCCTTCCTCTTTGCAGTAGATTTCCATCTAAGCATGCCATTGCAAAACATGGAGTCAAGTGAACACTACCAAGTAGCTTTGTCTTCACCTACCTCCTCTCATTTCCACAGGCAATTCAATCTTTTCATTCATGTTGCTTACTCTGCATGTCAAGTCCTTCACAATGATGCTCTGAGTATTGATCTCCAATTTACTAGTGACAGATACCATTCCATTGGTGTACTTGACTCTCTCCTGTGTAGGAGTAGAATTGAACAAGTTGTTCCACATGATAGTGGGCTCTGGGAGGCCAACAGCAGTACAGACGGCTACCAAATGATCCTCAGATATGTTGTAATGGACAGACGCATTGAGACCTTCCAAAACACAAATGAGACAACCCATCATGACAATCAATGCCTGATCAATCACAGCAAAGCTTATTAGTTTCACACTGAGCCCCATGACACAGGAATGTCACCTCACAATTGAATAGTCCTTCCCTTTTATTGAAGTTATATACCCAAAAGGTTTCACTCAACCTGAAATTCCAGCTTTGAAAATAATCTGTTAACTATTTCTTGATCATTGGACTTAAAACTGAGTCTGCTCAAGGAAATGCTGTAGGTGAAAAAATATCTTTTTCTCCACTAGAGAGATATCCCTACAGAGAACCTCACCAAAGACACTCAGGCAGGTATGTCCTGACAAGGAGCCAAAAGGGAAAGTATTGAAGAGACACGTGTAACATCCTGAATCATCCATCCTAGTGTCCCAAAAAGTGATGCTTGTCTCATTGAGTACCAGACTCGTGACATTCATTCGGTCTTGATAAGGTTTGTGAATATTTAATCCTTTTTTGTTACTGTATGTAGCTATATTACTGTGTGAATTTTCAGAGCCCTTTTGCCATGTCACTTGCACAACATCCCTGGGTTCTGTCAGAGCACAGCTGAGAGTCACGTTGTTGCCCATCTTCACTTTTCTGTGTTCAGCCTGAGGAACCACTGCAATGACACGACATAGCAAAATGGGCATGTTTCACACATTTTCAGAAGCCTAATACTGATTCTAAGGCTTGGATTACCCACAAACACAATTTAATCAATTACATATTCTTTCTATGGATTTTCCCCCACCAAAGAGTCCTTGTCCTTTGTCCTCCAATAAACCAATGCAGTTATTTTGATTTACAGTGGCTGAGGCTCTGACTTTCTCCTAAACTGTTTAAAAGACACACCATATTTCTGTATACATATGGTCCTGCAGACTTCCCACTTCAGTTCTATTAGATGAGATCAAGGCTTCCCATTCTCAGCAAAGACTCCCATTTTTGTTTTCTGAAAGTTAGAGAAGGATTGAATGGCCGAGATCATTTTTAGAGAACTGAGCAGCAAAATGAGCTAAAGAGAATTTCTGGACCACATAGTTTCAAAGTTCTTTTGAGAGGAAGCAAAAGAAAAAGAGATTTGGCCCCAAGGGGAGGATCCACTATGAGAAGTTGTGAGCTCAGGAAAACAATGGTATCCAGTATCATTGTAGATATGGGATACTGCATGTCCCTCTCATCTTCAAATGCTCATCCAGGACATCTTGTGCCACAGTTCCAACGTCTATGCCCCAGCTATCCACCATATGACAAATGGTGCCAGTGTGATGGTTTGAAACTGTCTTTTTAATTTTTCCTTGCAAAGTTCAGAACAGAGAAAGTGAAAGAGTGTAAATAAGTCACTATTGGGTGTAAGAAAGCAAAATAACGATTGTTCTAAACACTTCCATTGGATAGATAGAAATGTTTAAGAACTATTACCCAAAACAAAGTAGGCACTCTGCACATTCTGTGTTCTGCAGTGGGGGCAGTTGCTGGGCTGTCTGGCTGCTTTCTTCTTCTCTTCTGGCTGAAGATAACACACACTGACCTTGGCAGCTAAGTTAACAACTTTCTGCTTAACTAACTCTGCTTTCTGTCCAAGTGGGGTCTGGGGGGAAGCTCCTGGGAGAGGGAGGCCCCTTTTGGAAGGATCCCCTTTGGGGGGAAGCAAAGGGAGATTGGTTGTGCTTTTCTGTTGATTGTATATATTTGTAAATGTTGTGAATTTTGTATATTTGTACATATTCGTTGCATTTCATCATAGATTGTAGATTCTGCTTTGTAAATACAGCTTTCATTTGCTTCCAGACTGGGCTAGCCTGGTCATTGTTGGGGGGGGGGCGGATTTCAGCTCACACTGACACAACCAGCAATCTACACCTGTTGTTGCCTCTGACTTCTGAAGCCTCAGGAATCAGAAACCAGTTCTTCAAACATTTTCAGTCAGATTTCAGGAAATTCAGCTTACCATTTGCCTTTCCAAGCCCAGCACAAGCCAGACACAAAACCAGAGCTTGGAAAGTCATTTTGAAGGAAAAAAACTGCTTCACCTGAAGAAAGTTAAGGAAAGATTAGTGAGTCAATGACAAATCACCTTCCAGTGAAATCATATCTTCCCTAGACAAACATTAACAGTAGCTTTGTCTGGGGACAGACAGCAAATGTTGACATGTCTCATTACACAGAACAAAAAGTGCTTCAGTCAAGACAGGAAAAACATTTCATCATGTAGTTTAGAAACATATAATACACCAGAAGTTCGATATGCTGGTTGTCCAGGACTAGCTGCGGCACTGCGAGAGAGATAGGGTTAGCTAGTGAGGTCAAGGGATAAACTGAAAGCAATTTCTTGGAAGATTTCAGTATTCCTCATCTTTCCATAACTGCATGAATTGGGGAACTTTTGGAGCATACTGCACCTGCTACATGCACAAATATTTCCTCAAAGTGGAAAAGGGGCAAAATCAGAGTTGTGTTGCTGCTTTCCCCAGTGAACAGCTTTTGATGTACTTCCAGTTCCCTCAAACAGTTAATATTGCCACAATACAAATGAATTGTAGACCTGAATGGAACTGAAGCTGGAATCCTATTTAAGTGGAACTATTATTTTACGTAAAATACCTCTGTAACACGCATCACTAGCTGATATGTGTAACATATAAAACTAGCTAATGCATCTTGGGAAAATACTCTGTCAAGAACATAAGCAAAGCTTGATTTGTTAAAGATTTTCACAACATAGAAATAATACAAGAGAATCAACTGTGTTACCATACAGTTTTAAAAAGGAGATCTGATGAATAAATAAATTAAAAGGATATTAAGAGGAAAAAAATAACTTGCATTCCAGACTTCCTCACTGCCTCTAGGTCCTGAACTCTCTTTTGATCACTCTTGGACTACACATTGCAGCTTCATCTCCATTCACATTGGAGAGCAGTAACGGCTAATAATCTCAAACCCATCTCATACTAGGAAAAGTTTCCTAGTGATGTCCTTAACCAAGGCTTCAGGGAGTCAGCAGGCTTTCCTACCTCCATGCCAGTTGTATAGCTATGCCAGTCATAACAAAAATCTCTCTTTAGGTCACGAGCCCAGGCTAGTGCATTCAGGGGAAAATAAAGAGAGGATGAAAAAGGGGGGGAAAAAAGGAAAATTAAAAAAGGAAAAGGAAAAAGAAAAAGAAAAAGTATGTAAGACTGGGTAAGCAAAGAGCAAACCCTTCACTGTGCCATACCTTCCCAAACTGCACCTCCAAGGTCTTCTGAGCCAATGCCTGCCTCCCTACACTGCATTCACTCGTCTTCTCGACCTGTGAAACTTCTCCAATTTCTAAAAACTTTTCCAACTTCTGGTGACTAGCTCCTGCTAACTGTTCAGCGCCGCTTGTCCCTGCTGGTGTTACAAATTTCAGAAGGCCGCTACTGGTGTGAACACGGAACCCTCGGGATCATTCAAGGCACTGCTCGGGCACCCACTGCTGCACTTGAGAACGACCGCAGCTTGTTTTGGCTCTCGGTACTCCTCCGCCGGCTGTAGCTGCTTGCCGTCTTCCGGGCTGCTGTTGAACCGCCTCCAGGGACGAACGGCCGCCGGGGACGAACTCGGTGGCGGCAGGGGACAGCCCTGATTAACTCCCCCCCCCCTATAAACGCGCCTGAAAAGTGTCTTGGGAGAGAGAGTTACAGCCAAGTACCCCGGAGCAGGGAAGGACGGAAAAAACGTCCCCAAGGGGCTGGGATAAGCGGAAGATTCTAGGCTTCCCACCTCAGTGGTGCCCGATCCTGAAGTCTCTCTCGTCTCTTACCACGGCGTCCCGTCCCGGGAGTGCCAGAAACTAGACACACGTTCGCCAACCCCGGAGACAGCGGTAACTTTAGCGCGTTCGTTTTCGAAAGGGACGCGCCGCAGCGAGAAGCTGTCACAGGTTCCCTTACTGATAGAGCAGCAAACACCTGTAGTTAACCCCTTGGTGCTTCCTACTGATCTTGCCGCAACACGATAAACGCATTTTATTATTCCCCAGCCTTCGCTTGCACGTGGAATTACCTGCAAAGGGCTTCCCCACACTGCCCCGTTTTCTCTTCCTCTCAAGGAAAATCAGCAGCATAAACTTGAACTTTCTTTCCAGAAACCTAGTTTCATTCCAGAGTGCAATGGAGCAAGTTGCTTTTATGTACAGAGCATAGTTTGAAGGCAGTCACAATGTATTCTTATTAAAAACAATGTATTCTTATTTAAAACTTTTTTGTTATCACAGACCACAAGAACTAGAATACAAAGGCGGGAACATAATGTAATAGCAATGATGGTGATGATACTACCAATAGCCAAAAGCTACTCACTGTTCAGATACTTAAGTGTTCCAGGAAGTGGTTTGTGCTTTTTTCTTTTCAAAGACCAGATCTTGAACTTATTTCATGTAAGAATTCACTGGAAGTTGCACAACAAATACAGCAAGGTTTTTCTAACCCTGGCAATTGTTTTTTAATTAATTACCACAAACTGCAACAATCAACTACAAGTCATTAGTCTGACAATAGTCAGCAACAAAATTTTATTACACCAAGGCTCTGCCTCTTCTCTGGATCCTCAGCCCTGATAAACAAACAACACCTTATGGAAAGGAAAATATCTCTATACAAAGCCTCTAGGCCAAGTTGATTTGATGCCTGGTCTCACACCCATGCTCACAAGTGGTCAAGCCACTGGGCTCCTCTTCAGTTGTGATGAGGAATTGATTTAGGGATATGCTTCATATCTTAGGGAGTAGTCTTTTGCTGCTAACTTCTGTTGGGTTGAGAGGAAAAGGACCAGCAGGAGTGATACAGGACAATCTCGCTGCCACCTTCCTGTTGCTAGACTACAGCATTTTAACAGAGACAAGTTGTCTCTGTTGTAGTTTTATCAAGCTTGTCCCAGACTGACAGAAACAAACCATTTCTTGATTTGATTAATTTGAAACAATATCCTTTGCAATCAGTGCAGACATTTGGTGTCTGCTGCTTCTTCAGCTGCTTTCACACACATATCTGTGTCATGTATTTCAATTGTAGTATTTCTCTTTCAAGGTCCTAGAAAGTCTCTTAAAACATTATTGCTCATGCGAAAGATATCAGACTTTGCACAATTTGAAGCCCTTACCAAAATTCATTGACAAAGATACCCACAGAGGCCAAAAGCCCACATAAAACCAGAAACCTTTTCTTAAGACAAAGAAATGTATGGTAATATTTGGAGCACTGGTATTAAACTGTCCTATGGAAGGGGATTGCGTTTGCACGTTTCCTAAGTCATCCCAGGCTCACTTATGCATTAAGTGTGCCTGTTCTGCTGTTCTTAGTACCTCACTGCACAAAGCAGTGCCTTTTGAAATGTTCAAAAAAGAAAGCCTTTTCCACCCTCACTAGATCAGGTCTAACCTGAGGCCTGCTGGGTCAGGGCAGTGGCTCTTCCAGATGAAACACCTTTGGAGACAGCTTCACCACTGTGCTCAGTTTAGTGGAGCCCTTCCTCTGCCAATTAACAAACCAAAGCTCAAGCTCCACCACTAACTTTTTTCAACATTTTTTTTCTTTCTCCAAGGAACAATGTCTGCCAACCTTCCCTTTTTTATTCTGAGTAGAGAATGGATTCCCTCTAAAGCAGGTCTGTTCTCTAGCAATTAACACACTGCTTTTTGTTTGAGGCTGATGTACTACATCCTTTAACATGCATTTTTCTTTTTATGAGGAAAATGTTTTAGCGAGTCTTCTTTGCTCACCTGCTTTCACTATAGTTGTGGGGATTTTAGAAGAAAGTCCTGGGAACTGCAAACTGCACAGCTTAAAATAAATTTATCCAGAAGTGCCCTGTGTCATCAAAGCAACAAAAGCACAGAATTCCCAGGGACATTTTCTTACCCTTAATTAATGAAAATAAAGGAGACTGTGCTGGTTTGAGGCCAGCCAGAACATCTCTTGCCTCGAAAGGGACAAAAGAATGACACACGCAAACGGATTGGAGAGTGATGGAAAGTTTAAGTGGAAAAGCGATTGGTGAAAATACAGAAAAACTACAAACTACAAAGCATAGTGGAAAAGAACATCCCAAAGCATAAGCATACAGAGTCCCCCACACAGTACCCAGAGGTTTCCCAATCCTTCCCTCCTCCCACCTGAGGGTCTACCCAATCCCTCAGGGCTTTTCCTACCCCCCCCCCCCCCCCCCCCCCTCACTGCTAGGCAAGTCTCAGGCTGGTCAGGTCTGAGACTGCCCCCCCCCCTCCCTCCATTCTCCTCCTGGCATTAGGCCTAGTCAGGCCTAAGAGGCCTGAGATACCCCCCCGGCATTACCCGATAAGAGAGGACGTCTCCCATGGGAGCAGAGAGGGAAGAAAGAGGAAGAGAATGACTCTGCAGATGGCTTTATAGGGCGCAGGATTTATGGGTAGAAATACGCCATTTCCTGTGTCCACCCCTAGTGGGCGAGCACCCAGGACATCAGAAGTGTGTCTCATGCAGCAGTGGCAGGGGGCACCCAGCCTAAACTGCCACAGAGACATTTCTAGGATTTGAGCTATATTTCATATTAGCTCAACCTGTAACTCATGTCTACTGAGGTAGAAAATGTCTATATTTATACAAGCTTTACTGCTCATTCAATGGGTTGAAGACGCTTAAAGAAGAAAATTATTAAAATGTCTTGAAAGTAAGAAAGCTTTCTTCCTCACAGCTTGGAGAACGGACTTTGGAACATTTCCACATTTCCTTCCCTGGTTCTTTGCAAGATCCCTTTCTTCAGGAGTGCAAGGCAGGACTGAAACAAAATGTCCATTTCCTGTTGTCAGTTCCTTTCAATACCTTCACTTCCAGTGACCACAGTTAATGTCTTTTACAGGACAACCCTCAAAGTCATTCTGTTGTGTCTTTAGATACAGTGGTTGTAATTTCTTGATACCTGGGATAGGGTTGCTGGATACCAGAAGACTATTTCAAAGTCCAAAGAGAAAAAAATAGCACTGGTGAGATATTATTTTAATACAAGAGTCTAATGGCATTTTCACACTCTTTTGTGATCTCTCACTAGAGGGTACTCTGCTATTATAAAAGAAGAGGCTGCATCATGACACAAACTGTAGACGAACCTTTGCAAATACATTGGAAGAACACTTCTAACACACCTCATGTAATGATACAGAGAGCTGGTGGGGAAGCTTTCCAGCTTAAAAACAACTTTTTTCAAAATACTGGTTGTCATAAAGTTCCGTGGATCTTGCTGCATCCATAGCACAGATCCTTCCTTCTGATTTCTTGTGAAATGTCAAAAAGCACCCCAGGAAATTCAACAGCTTGTCTGGCTTCATCCTTTCCGGTGCTTACGTGCTCATCCACACTTACTTTAGGTGCTGCACCAGGGACACACAGGCTCTGACCCTGGTTCATGCTGGTAGCTGGAATTTGGTTTCTTTGATCTGACACCCAGGCACATGTCCCTGTGGTCCTGACCCAGAAGCTGGCACCAGGCCTCCATACACACTTGTGTACCACCTAGGAAGTCCTTCATCCAGGAAAAGACTTAGAAATGGTGGACAGGAGAGGTGCCTGGGGACTAGAGGAAGACAAACATCACTCCAATCTTCAAAAAGGGTAAGAAGGACCCAGGTAACTATAGACTGATCAACCTCACCTCCATCCCTGGAAAGGTAGGAACAACTTATCCTTGGCACTGTCCTTAGGCATATCAAAGACAAGAGGGTCATTAGGAGCAGTCAACATGATTTTGGGGAAGTCATGTTTGACCGACCCGATAGCATTTTATTAGGACATAATCAGATGGATAGGTGATGGTAGAGCAGATGTGGTTTATCTTGATTTGAGGAAAGCATTTGACATCGTCTCCCACAGCATCCTTGCAGCTAAACTGAGGAAACATGGTCTGGATGATCAGGTAGTGAGGGGGACTGTGAACTTGTTGAAGGAAGAAGTCAGAGAGTTGTGGTGAATGGCATGGAGTCTAGTTGGAGGCCTGTATGTAGTGGAGTCCCTCAGGGGTCAGTCCTTGGAACAGTACTATTCAATATATTCATCAATGACCTGGATGAAGGAACAGAGTGCACTGTCAGCAAGTTTGCTGATGACACAAAACTGGGTGGAGTGGCTGACACACCAGAAAGCTGTGCTGCCATTCAGTGGGACTTAGACAAGATGGAGAGTTGGGCAGGGAGAAATTTAATGAAGTTCAACAAGGGCAAGTTTGGAGTCTTGCACCTGGGAAAGAGCAACCCCTTGTACCAGTATAGGTTGCGAACTGATCTGCTGGAGAGCAGTGAAGGGGAAAAGGACCTGAAAGTTCTAGTGGATAGAAGGTTGACCGTGAGCCAGCAATGTGCTCTTGTGGCCAAGAAGGCCAGTCACAGGATCACAGGATGTCAGGAGTTGGAAGGGACCCAAAGAGATCATCAAGTCCAACCCCCCCCCTGCCAGAACAGGACCATACAATCTAGCTCAGGTCACAGAGGAACACATCCAGACGGGCCTTGAAAGTCTCCAGAGAAGGAGACTCCACAACCTCTCTGGGGATCCTGTTCCAGTGGTCTGTGACCCTTACAGTAAAGAAGTTCCCCCTTGTGTTGAGGTGGAACCTCCTGTGGTGCAGCTTACATCCATTGCTCCTTGTCCTATCACAGGGAGCAATTGAGAAGAGCCTGTCCCTTCCCTCCTGACACCCAGCCCTTAGATATTTATAAACATTTATTAAATCCCCTCTAAGTCTTCTCTTTTCCAGACTAAAAAGCCTCAGGTCGCTCAGCCTCTCCTCATAAGGCACATGACCCAGTCCCCTAATCATCCTTGTAGCCTTCTGCTGGACCCTCTCCAGAAGAAGACCCTCTCCCTATCCCTCCTAAACTGGGAAGCCCAAAACTGAATGCAGTACTCATGACGAGGTGTCACCAGGGCAGAGTAGAGGGGGAGGAGAACCTCCCTCGATCTGCTGGACCCACTCTTCTTAATACATCCCAGGATCCCATTGGCCTTCTTGACCGCAAGGGCACATTGCTGTCCCATGGATAACTTGTTATCTACCAGGTCCCTCCCCATGGGGCTGCTCTCCAGCAGATCACCTCCCAGCCTGTACTGGTGCAGTTTATTATTCCTCCCCAAATGCAGGACTCTGCACTTGTCCTTGTTGAAGCTCATTTGTTTCCTCTATGCCCAGCTCTCAAGTCTGTCCAAATCTTGCTGGATGGCCGCACAGCCTTCAGCTGTATCAGCCAAGCCTCCCAGTTTGGTGTCATCAGCAAACTTGCTGAGCAGACACTCTGTCCCCTCATCAATGTCGTTGATGAAGATGTTGAACAACACCAGACCCATCACTGAACCCTGGGGGACTCCACTATCTACAGCTCTCCAGCTGGACCTGGCACATTGATCACTCTGTGAACTCTATCTTGTAACCAGCTAATCCACCTCACTGTCTGCTCTTCCATCCCACACTTCCTGAGCTTGCTCACTAGGATGTCATGGGAGACGGTGTCAAAGGCCTTGCTAAGGTCAAGGTAGACTACATCCACTGGTCTCCCTGAATCTACCCATTCAGTTATGGCATCGTAGAATCCCCTTGGTAAATCCATGCTGATTACTCCTGATAACCTTCTTCCCTTCCAAGTGCCTTGAGATACCCTCCAGAAGGAGCTGCTCCATCATCTTCCCAGGGATGGAGTTGAGGCTGGCTGGTTGATAGTTCCCTGGAACCTCTTTCTTGCCCCTTTTGAAGACTGGAGTGACATTGGCTCTCCTCCAGTCCTCAGGCACCTCTCCTGTCTTCCACAATTTGGCAAAAATGATGGAGAGTGGCAGAGCGATAACATCAGCCAGCTCTCTCAGCACTCTTGGGTGAATCTCATCAGTTCCCATGGACTTGTGAATATTCAATTTGTGCAAATGATCCTTAACCCAGTCTTCACTGACCAGTGGGAAGCAATCCCTCCTCCAGGCTTCCTCTTCTTCATCCAGGGTCTGGAGTACATGAAGAGTTCAGCCTTAGGTGTAAAGCCTCATGCAAAGGCAGCATTCAGCAACTCTGCCTTCTCTGCATCCTCAGTTATTAGGGATGCCTCCTCGTTCAGCAGTGACCCCACACCTTCCCTATTCTTCCTTTTCCTACTGATGTATTTGAAGAAGCCTTTCTTGTTCTCTTTTACTTCCTTTGCCAGTTTCAGTTCCAAGAGAGCTTTGGCCTTTCTTGTTGCCTTCCTGCATGCCCTGACAACTTCTCTATAGTTCTCCCAAGTGACAAATCCCTTCTTCCATGAATTGTAAGTTTCTTTCTTCCCTGAGATTTCCTTCAGGAGCTCCTTGCTCAGCCATGCAGGTCTCTTAGCATGTCTACCTGATTTTCTACTCAAGGGAACACACCTAGCTTGGGCTTGGAGGAAGTGGTCTTTAAAAACTGACCAACTTTCTTGGATCCCTCCAGGGTCTTAGCCCATGGGATTTCTGCAAGTATGTCTCTGAAGTGTGCAAAGTTAGCTCTGCAGAAGTCCAGGGTTGTAATTCTACTTCTTCTACTTCTACACTCTGTAATGCTAAACTCCAGCATGTCATGATCACTGGCACCAAGGCTGTTCCCAACCTTGATGTCCTCAACCAGTCCTTCTTTATTACCTACTACAAGGTCCAGCAGTGCACCTCTCCTTGTTGGTTCTTCCACTACCTGCATCAAGAAGTTATCATTGATACACTGCAAGACTGTGCCTGGCTATATGAGCTTCCCAGCAAATATCAGTGATTGAAATCACCCATGAGTACCAAGGAGTGTGGTCTAGAGGCTACCTCCAGTTGACTGTAGAAGCCTCATCAACATCCTCCTCTTGGTTTGGCAGTCTGTAGTAGACATCTCCTTTCCCACATCCCGTAATTTTTACCCACAAGCGTTCAACCTGTTCTGCCTCCCCCCTTGGGTGGAACTCAGCACATTTCAGTTGCTCTTGCACATAAGAGAGTGTGATGGTTTGAAACTGTCTTTTTAATTTTTCCTTGCAAAGTTCAGAACAGAGAAAGTGAAAGAATGTAAATAAGTCACTATTGGGTGTAAGAAAGCAAAATAACGATTGTTCTAAACACTTCCATTGGATAGATAGAAATGTTTAAGAACTATTACCCAAAACAAAGTAGGCATTCGGCACATTCTGCGTTCTGCAGTGGGGGCAGTTGCTGGGCTGTCTGGCTGCTGTTTCTTCTTCTCTTCTGGCTGAAGATAACACACTGACCTTGGCAGCTAAGTTAACAGCTTTCTGCTTAACTAACTCTGCTTCTCTGTCCAGGAGGGTCTGGGGGGGGAAGCTCCTGGGAGAGGGAGGCCCCTTTGGGAGGATCCCCTTGGGGGGAAGCAAAGGGAGATCGATTGTGCTTTTTCTGTTGATTGTATATATTTGTGAATGTTGTGAATTTTGTATATTTGTACATATTCATTGCATTTCATTGTAGATTTTAGACTCTGCTTGTAAATACAGCTTTTCATTTGCTTCCAGACTGAGCTAGCCTGGTTATTGTCGGTGGTGGGGGAATTTCAGCTCACACCGACACACTTTTTATTTTTGGCGCTCCAACTCGGGGCTCGATTGCTTGTTTGATTTATTTCTGCTCAGATTAGGAAGCAAAATGAAGCTGTTTTGGATTTTGAGTAATTTTATTTCCTCTGTTATCAGTGTGATTGTCTACAGATGGGCTGTTTCCTGCATGATAGACAAGATTGTGAGATATGTGGCATATAAGTCGTTTCTTTGGGTTAAGAACAAGTTACTGAATGTTGGTGAATTCTGTTATGGTCTTATTGGGCTAAGAAGCTATGGTAACTCAACTATGGATCTGCTAGCAGACACATATGAGTTTGTTACTCCTCTTACAACTACAGAGGGTCTTTGTAACCAGTGGTACCCTAGATATCTTGTACTAGCCTTAATCTTAATTTTGTTGCTTCTTGGAATAATCATATGGCTACTGATAGCACTGTATCAAGAAAGACATAAGGCTACTTGCTCTTCCAACTCTGCTGTGAATGTGAAAACCAATCCAGTAAATTTGGTGGCCACTGTAACCAGAAAGCGTAAAGGAGATGCAGATGCTGCAGGAGATGGTGCAGATGGAGATGAGGGTCCTTCTACTCAGGGTCCCTCTGTTAAGAAAGATCCTTCTGATGAGGAAGAGAGGGTTAGCCTTAAAACTCTGGTAGACCTCTTGAGACCCCACATGGATGATGGAGATGTAGGTCAGGATGTAGACCCTAGTAGATTAGCAACTGCTGGTAGTGCCTCTGAACTCAAAGAAATTCAACGGAGGATTAAAATAGGATTATGGGGACAGCGACCTCAGGATGATGATGATGATGATGATGATGAGGATGACATACAGTCAGCTAATGCACCCAGACAGGAAATTAGACATGTGAGGAAGGATTACATCAGAGGAGATAATGAGCCAGTCCTGTCTTGGCTAGCCAGGTGTTTTGATATGGGAGCCCCAGCATTGGTGGTAGGCGACAAGTCGGCCTCTCAGTTGGGGATGCTCTCAAAGGATACAGGCATAGACAGGCATCTAGGCAAGTGCATTGGTAAAGTTTCTCTGTGGGCACGCCTCCTACTGGCAGTCTCGCTGAGGTACCCCAGCAGAGATGATTTACCATGGAACCCTAAGCCTTGGACCACAATAGCTGAGGGAATCAAGCGTCTGAGAGAGTTTGCTGTGAGAGAAGTAATGTATGGAGATCATAAGACTCTGAATCCTGATGAAATTCCTGTTGGAACAGGCCTTGCCAAAAAGCTCATTAAGCTTGCTCCTCCTAATTATGCTACTATTCTGGCAAGCAGGATTGTGGCAAGAAATTATGGTGGAGCACCTCCTACTGTTGGCCATTTCACTGACCAAATGAGGCAGTTGGAGGATAGTCTTGCACGTACTTCTTTGGTTTCAGCCATTGAAACTCTGTCTGGAAAGATGGAGAATTGCATGAAAGAGCTGAAGGAGGAACTTAAAACCTCCATATCCAACTTGATGAAGGGGGATGATTCTAATTCCTCTTCCTCCAGATGGATACAAGTTTCAGCTGTTAGAAACAGACGTGCTCCAAGGAGGCCATTCCAGAATAGGTCAAACCAAAACAGACAGCAGTGGCAATCACGTGGCAGTATCTGGATAACTCTGCGTGATCAGTTTGGTGAGAACATGAACAGATGGGATGGTCAACCAACTTCTGATCTTTTCAAGAGGTTACGGGAGCTGCAGAGGGGCAGATCCCGAGGTAGCAATACCAGGAGGGTAGCTGTCGCTTCCTCAGTTTCCCAGAACAACTCTGATAGCTCCAACAGTGATCCTAATTCTGATGCTGGACATTGTGCCGGCTGTACATGTGGAGGTAATCCCCACCATTAGGGGTGCCCTGCCTTCCGCCAGGGGGAGGTAAGGGATAATGGAGATAACAGAATCTATTGGGATGTGTACATCCAGTGGCCTGGCACTTCAAAATTTCAGAAGTACAGGGCCTTGGTTGACACAGGAGCTCAGTGCACCATAATACCATCAAATTATCAAGAGGGAGAATCTATAACTATTCAGGGAGTCACTGGTGGATCTCAAGAGTTCTTTAAGATAGAGGTTGATATAAGTTTAACTGGGAAGCAGTGGAAGAAACATACTATTGTAACAGGTCCTAATGCACCTTGTATTTTGGGAATTGACTTTCTGAGAGAAGGGCGTTTTAAAGACCCTAAGGGTTACAAATGGGCTTTTGGAATAGCAACTGTAGAAATTGATGGAGGAAAATTGAAGTTGTCCATTAGACCTGAGCTTTCAGATGAATCTGCAGTTGTGGGACAACATGAGATAGAGGATGTAAAGCTGCCGGTTGCTTCTCAAACTGTGCATCACAGACAATACAGAACCAACCGTGACTCTTTGGTGCCCATTCAAAACTTGATTCGTCAGTTGGAGAGTCAGAAGGTCATCAGCAAAACTCATTCACCTTTCAACAGTCCAATCTGGCCTGTGCGAAAGCAGAATGGAGAGTGGCGTCTGACAGTTGATTTCCGTGCCTTGAATGAAGTAACTCCACCCATGAGTGCAGCTGTACCAGACATGATGGAACTCCAATATGAGCTGGAATCCAAGCAGGCCAAATGGTATGCTACCATAGACATTGCTAATGCTTTCTTCTCTATTCCCATAGCAGAGGAATGCAGGCCTCAGTTTGCTTTCACCTGGAGAGGCATTCAGTACACATTCAATCGTTTGCCCCAGGGGTGGATTCACAGTTCAACCATCTGCCATGCAGTGATCCATGATGCTTTGGAGAAAGGTGGAGCTCCAGAACACATTCAGTTCATCGATGACATCATCGTCTGGGGTGAGACTGCTGAAGAAGTCTTCGAGAAAGGTAATAAAATCCTTGACATTCTCTTGCAAGCTGGTTTCGCTATCAAGCGAGACAAGGTGAAAGGACCTGCCAGAGAAATCCAGTTTCTGGGAGTGCGGTGGCAAGATGGTCGCCGTCACATCCCAATGGATGTGATAAACAGAGTCTCCACCATGGCAAATCCCATCAACAAGAAAGAAACTCTGCGTTTCTTAGGCATAGTGGGATTTTGGAGACTGCACATTCCTGGATACAGTCAGATTGTGAAACCTCTCTATGATGTGACTCGATAGAGAAACAGTTTCCAATGGGGTCCTGAGCAACAAGCAGCCTTTGACCAGATCAAGCGAGAGGTAGTCCAAGCGATGGGTCTGGGAACTGTCCGAACTGGTCCAGACATTAAGAACATTCTGTACACGGCCGCGAGTGACAATGGTCCAACCTGGTGCTTATGGCAAAAAGCTCCAGGGGAGACACGAGGACGTCCTCTTGGTTTCTGGGGTCGTGGCTACAGAGGCTCAGAGGCAAACTACACTCCAACAGAGAAAGAGATTTTAGCTGCTTATGAAGGAGTGAAAGCTGCTTCTGAAGTGATTGGAACTGAGTCACAACTTCTTCTAGCTCCTAGATTGCCAGTTCTGAATTGGATGTTCAAAGGCAAAGGTTCTTCACCACATCATGCAACAGATGCTACCTGGTCTAAGTGGATGGCTCTGATAACACAGAGAGCTCGAATGGGAAATCTCGAAAGGCCTGGTTTGGTGGAGGTGATCACAAACTGGCCAGAAGGCACAAGCTGTGCAAAACCTCCAGAGGAAAGAGTAACTCGCGCTGAGGAAGCTCCTCCTTACAGTGATCTGTCTGATGATGAAAAGAGATATGCTTTGTTCACAGACGGTTCCTGTCATCTTGTTGGGAACAAGCGGAGATGGAAATCTGCAGTGTGGAGCCCAACGCGCAGAGTTGCAGAAGCGAGAGATGGAGAAGGAGAATCCAGTCAATTTGCAGAGGTAAAAGCTGTCCAGCTAGCTCTTAACATAGCTGAACGTGAGAGATGGCCAAAGCTTTATCTCTACACCGACTCGTGGATTGTAGCCAATGCCTTGTGGGGTTGGCTGAAAAACTGGAAAAAGAATGGCTGGCAGAGGAAAGGAAAGCCAATCTGGGCTGCAGATCTGTGGCAAGACATTGCTGCTCGCATTGAGAGAATCCCAGTGCAAGTGAGACACATCGATGCTCACATTCCTAAGAGCAAAGCTACAGAGGAACAACAACACAACCAT
Source organism: Indicator indicator (assembly GCF_027791375.1). Classification (NCBI taxonomy): domain Eukaryota; kingdom Metazoa; phylum Chordata; class Aves; order Piciformes; family Indicatoridae; genus Indicator; species Indicator indicator. The sequence goes on from NW_026539208.1 coordinate 104,116, forward strand.
CAGGCAGATCTAGCTGCAAGAGTTTCCCAGGTGGACACAAACTCTGATCCTGATCCTGATCTTGACTGGAAACACCGAGGTGAGCTGTTCTTAGCTCGGTGGGCCCATGACTCGTCAGGACATCAAGGCAGAGATGCAACCTACCGATGGGCTCGTGACAGATCCATTGACATTTCCATGGATGCTATCACACAAGTCATCCATGACTGTGACATTTGTGCTGCTATTAAGCAGGCAAAGCGGATCAAGCCCTTGTGGTACGGTGACCGATGGTCCAAGTACAAGTATGGTGAAGCCTGGCAGATTGACTACATCACTCTACCTCGTTCTCCATCTGGTAAGCAGTATGTGCTGACTATGGTAGAGGCAAGCACTGGATGGCTGGAAACTTATCCAGTTCCTCATGCAACTGCACGTAACACCATTCTTGGCCTGGAGAGACAAATCCTGTGGAGACACGGAACTCCAGAGAGGATTGAGTCGGACAATGGAACTCATTTCAAGAACAATCTTGTAAAAAAACTGGGCCAAAGAGCACGGCATCGAGTGGATATTCCACATTCCCTACTATGCCCCAGCTGCAGGGAAGATCGAACGCTACAACGGTTTGCTGAAAACCACTCTCAAAGCCATGGGGGGTGGATCTTTGAAAAACTGGGAGAAACATTTAGCACAAGCAACCTGGTTGGTGAATAGTAGAGGTTCAGTGAATCGAGCTGGACCTGCCCAATCAGATTTGTTGCGAAAGGAAGAAGGTGATAGAGTTCCTGTTATCAGAGAAAAGAATCTGTTAGGCAAAACTGTTTGGGTATTTTCTCCTTCAGGAGAGGCCAAACCTGTCCGAGGGGTGGTTTCTGCTGAAGGTCCTGGTCACACCTATTGGGTGATGCAAGAAAATGGTGAAATTCAGTGTATTCCACAAAGAAATCTAACTTTGGCTGAGAGAGGTTAAATTCAGAGTGTTGCGCAGATACAGCATCGCGCCCAAGAGGAGAGTTCATGAGATCTACGGTGCACGAGCCCTGAGAGCCCTGAGTCACCTGAGAGTCCCTGTTCCTTCCTTCGCTCCATCTACGAGGAAACAAGCTGTTTGCTGTTTTTCCTGTGATTTGACTCTTTTGAATCATCTACATCTGAAATAGCCGGAATGGACTATGGTCTTTATTCACCTAGTGTTGTAGATATTATTTTAGATGAGATAAATGATGGTAGCAGCCAATGGAATTGTTTAGAAGGGGTGGACTGTGATGGTTTGAAACTGTCTTTTTAATTTTTCCTTGCAAAGTTCAGAACAGAGAAAGTGAAAGAATGTAAATAAGTCACTATTGGGTGTAAGAAAGCAAAATAACGATTGTTCTAAACACTTCCATTGGATAGATAGAAATGTTTAAGAACTATTACCCAAAACAAAGTAGGCATTCGGCACATTCTGCGTTCTGCAGTGGGGGCAGTTGCTGGGCTGTCTGGCTGCTGTTTCTTCTTCTCTTCTGGCTGAAGATAACACACTGACCTTGGCAGCTAAGTTAACAGCTTTCTGCTTAACTAACTCTGCTTCTCTGTCCAGGGGGGTCTGGGGGGGAAGCTCCTGGGAGAGGGAGGCCCCTTTGGGAGGATCCCCTTGGGGGGAAGCAAAGGGAGATCGATTGTGCTTTTTCTGTTGATTGTATATATTTGTGAATGTTGTGAATTTTGTATATTTGTACATATTCATTGCATTTCATTGTAGATTTTAGACTCTGCTTGTAAATACAGCTTTTCATTTGCTTCCAGACTGAGCTAGCCTGGTTATTGTCGGTGGGGGGGGAATTTCAGCTCACACCGACACAGAGAGCAACTCCCCCACCTTGTCTTGCTGGTCTATCCTTCCTGAACAGTACATAGCCATCCATGACAACATTCGAGTCGTGGGAGCTGTCCCACCATGTTTCAGTGATGGCAATTATATCATAGTTATTCAGCCTAATGCAGATCTCCAGCTCCTGCTGCTTATTTCCCATGCTCCAATCATTGGTATATAAGCATTTCAGGGGGGGAGTTAATCTGTTGGCTTTCACTCTTGCAGTCGGACTATTCCCAGCCACTTCCATGGCCACCAACCTAGCAGTGAACTCTGCATATGCTGGTTCCTTATTACTTGATCCCCATGGTACATCTCTGTAAGACTTTAAGAGTTCTCGTGTGTCCCCAGCATGCTACAAGGTAACAGGCTGAAGGCTGAAATTAGCCTCCTACACTGGCGTGCCAGCCCTCAGCTTGTACTCATTGCTAGCCCTTGCGTCTTCTCCAACACAATGGCCAATGCCATTCTGGGGTGTATTTGAAGGGGTGTGGTTAGTAGGTTGAGACAGGTTCTCTTCCTCCTCTACTCTGCCCTGGTGAGGCCACATCTGGAATATTGTGTCCAGTGCAGGGCCCCTCAGTTCAAGGACAGGGAGCTGCTTGAAAAAAAAGTCCAGTGCAGAGCAACAAAAATGATTAAGGGAGTGGAATATCCTCCTTACGAGGAGAGTCTGAAGGAGCTGTGTCTCTTTAGCCTGGAGAAGAGGAGATTAAAGGGTGACATCATTAATGTTTACAAATATGTAAAGGGTAAACGCCAAGAGGATGGAGTCAGGCTCTTCTCGGTGCTGTCCAATGACAGGACAAGGGGCAATGGGTGGAAGTTGAGGCATAGGAAATTCCATGTAAACATGAAGAAAATTTTTTTTTTGCTGTGAGAGTGACAGAACACTGGAACAGGCTGCTCAGAGGGGTTGTGGAGTCTCCCTCTCTGGAGACAGTCAAATCCCACCTGGATGCGTTCCAGTATGATCTAATATACGTGATCCTACTCTGGCAGGGGGATTGGACTAGATGATTTTTCGAGGACCCTTCTAGCCCTTAACATTCCATGTTAATGTTCAGGTTTTCAATGCCATGCTGATATCATGCCTCCTGTATAAAGAAAGGGATGGCCTAGGCAAAGGATCGCTGGACTTGTAGTTCAGACTGTAATTTGAAACAATTCCTGTTTCCAGGGGCTTCTTCAGCTTCCAGACTTGGGATGTTGGTCTATTCCGCTTTGCTGGCTGCTGGCATGGGGGTTGTTTTTATTTACTTGCTTGCTCTTTCTGCGCTTCCTGCAAAATAAGGTACCTTTAATTTTTGTACTATTTAATTAAACTCTCCTTGTTTCAATCCACAGGGCTTTTGGGTTTCTTGTTTTGTTTTGTTTTACCCTTTTGCTCCCTCCTGTGTGTGAACTTGTGTGAGCAGACTGTGTTGGAATTCAGCCACTGGCTGAGTCAAAGCATAACATAAATATGCACAGTTTAAAAGGACGCTGTGTTAAGGTCCTACACGAGTTAAAAACTTAGCCCAAGCTTGTTAATATCAAGACCAAAGGATCCCAGAGCCAAGGCATTCAGGCTAAATAATACCATTTGCTTTGCAGAGAGAAACACATTACCCAGAGCCGGTTTTACCACAGTAAGAGGCAAACGCTTGCCTTCTTTTCATCTGTCAAGAATGCCCATCATCAAAACCGGTGTTGCCCTGTGCTGGATACGTTGCAGAGGCAGGAGGTGACGGAAGGCAGGATTGAATCAGATCATCAACTGCCCAGCCAATGGACAGGCAAAAATCCCCATGCTTTTTATATGTTTTGGTTGTTTTTCAGTTTGTTCTTTGGTTGCTTTTGTGTTGTATTTTTTGTTGTTGTTGTTGTTATTGTCTGTTTGGGGTTTTGGTTGGTTGGGTGGTGGTGATAATAGTAGTTTAGAACATTACGGAAGGATAAACTTTGAAAACATGCTCTGCTTCCATTTATTTACAATGCTTCATACCACTCACAATGGAGCAGCAAGACAGAACAATACATTCCACTTCTATTTTTGGCAGTTTTATTTTTACTTCTGAAGATCTGTTCAAACTTTGCAATATTTCTTAGCCTAGAAACCACTAATTAAAATAAATACTAAGTATCTCAATAAACCCATCTGAAATATAACCTTCAAAGAGCGACTGTCAAATTGTTAACAGAAGTAACTGTTGACAGGTTATCAAGCACAGGATAATCACAAAGAAATCTCAGAACAGCAGTTGGGATATTAGTCACACAAAGTAAAAACTTCTGATCCCCTCAGTCACACCCTCCTTGTTCCCTGGAAGGTGTTATCTTGTGTTCTTTGTTCAGCTAACAACCAGTTAATTGTACAGTCTGCAAACTGCCAAGCTCCACAGCACTAGCTTACAGTGTTTTATGGCATTGCATTTCAGTAGCCATCTTAGAAGGCAAATAGCATGAAAGCAACACTGTATCAATTTTATGTGTTCTGCCTTTGTCATTTGCTGTTTTCATTCCAATACTGTGAAAGATAAATCAGTAGTCTTCCTTTCTGGCACAGCATTTTGCTTGTAAGCTACCTCATCCTCCTCTTTCACTCAATCTCTAGTCCTATTGAGCTGATAAGCAGAAACATTTAGCTAAATAATAAAATAAATTACAATCCCTCACATAAACAGATAGTTTTGATGACTCCAAACTCTGCTTTTCCCCACTCTGGGTGATCACACAAAATCACAAAATGGTAGGGATTGGAAAATATCTCAAGGTCATCTAGTTCAACCCCCTGCTAATGCAAATTTGTCTAGATCAGGTTGCACAGGAACTTGTTCAGTTGGGTAATGAAAGTCTCTAGAGAAGGAGCCTACACCACCTATCAGGGCAGCCAGTTCCAGTGCTTCATCACCCTGAAAGTAAAGAAGTTCTTCCTAATGGTGGAACTTTACATGTTTAAGTTTGTGCCCAATGACCACGACCAGAAAGAGTCTTGACACCTGCCTGTTCAATATTTAGAAGCACTGATAAGATTCCCTCAGTCTTCTCTAGGTCTCTCAGCCTCTTCTGAGGCTAGAGATGATCTAGTTTCTTCATTATTATTGTAGCCTTCCATTGGACTCTCTCTGGCAATTCCCTGTCTCTCATGAACTGGGGAGCCCAGAACTGGATATGATAAGAAAAAATCAGATGACATGGCAGATGGAGATCAGATGAGAAAGCCAGAAGTAGAGGAAATGGCCTGCTCTGGCTCTCTTCTTGCTACTCACAAGACCACACCAGCTATATGGGCTCATTACTCCTTCCCTGGGTCTACAAACGAAGATGTTGTAGGCATAGAGTGGGAACAAGGAAATCACAGGAAAGCTGCTCAGATCTGACCTAGCAATAGGTAACACTTGTTTTGCTGAGCGTGTATATATCTGCTCACATGCATCCTTCTCCTCCTCACTCCCACCTGCCACTACACCATGACATACACAAGATTCACCAAGCAACCCCATGCCCCTCCAACTGCCCTTTTATTTCCCTATTCCCTCCTGCAGGCAGATGGGGTATTTGGGAAAATAAGGCAGCTGCCATGTATCAGGGAGCTGTGGAAACCACAGAAGAAAGGAGAAGGAAACATTTATGTGCCTTTTGCTTTTGCATTTCTTTCTAGGAAAGGTTGGTAGAAGCTGGAGTTGGCAACTTCCTCGTGCCTGATGACTCCTGGCTTGAAGCCTATTGCTCCTGATGCCTGGATTACAAATTCAGGCTAGTTGCAGTCTTGGCCTGATCTCTCATGCCTTTCAGGGAACAGGTTCAACATCCAAAGCTCACAGCAGTGCACTAAGCTGCTCCACAGGTTTTCTGCACCCTGGCTCCTGGCAGGGGTTGCCTGTGGCCCATTAGGGCCACTTCCCAGGCCAGCATCTCTACAAAATGCTGCTCTCTTTCAGACTATTACTCACATTATTTTGCACTTGCAAAGCTAAAATGTCAGAAATGAATAAACACTCCATTCAAAATTTCAGGACATGCAAACCGTGAGTTTCATTATGCAGATCCACACAGCCATCTTGAGTTTCAAATAAACACTTTACAAATATTTTTCTACAAACATTACAGCATAACAGAAGACATATCTATTAGAAAATATTCCTTTTTTTTTCTTTTCTTTTGAGTGACTCACAGCAGGCATGCTTGGAAGCCTAAGGTGTCATTGTAAGATGTTTCTTTCTCTCTTGTGTAAGGTGGGCAGCTGCTCAGGTGCTCATCAATGTCTGGGGATGAAGGGCACTGTGGGAGTCCATACTGCCTACACTTCTTGGCCTTAGTACAGGCAGGAAGGGTCTAACAGATTGGGGTATTTTTCTTCTTCAAAAGATATAAAAGTTTAAATGTAGGGGAAAGATCTGGCCTATTTGTGTTATCAAATGGGTCCTTGCATCCTTCTGTGTGAGGGGAGACTAAATTTTTCCCCTCACAGTCCCTTCAACAGGTTCTAGATTGGACCTTGGTATGGACTTAGCATCTAAGGCATAGCATCCATCAAGAAGACATGTATCACATTTCCTTCCACTGCTTCTTTTCATTCAAAACATTTACTGAAGGTCAGGGTGCATGCTTTAGACATTTTCTGGAAAAATGTCACCTCGCTCAGTTTACCCCCACATCAAGCTTGTATCCTTCACCCCTACTGTCAGGATGACCTCGGTGGACAACCAGCAGCAACTCAGCCCCAGGTGCAGCATGGCATCACTGTTTAGTTTGAGATGTGTCCTTTCTTCCACATGAGCTGCACTGGCCATGTCACGGAGGTTATATTAGGAGATGTAGAAGAATGGTGCAAGGATATGAGCATTGCTTGCACAACTATTTTGTATGTGTATTAATAGAGTGATGCTTTCTCCACAGCATGCCTTGTCATTGAGAAAGTGAACAGTTTCTAGTTGTCATTGTTGTCAGACACCTATGGGGCTTGCTGAGCATGTTCAGGTTTCCCCTTCGCAGGATGCTGCTACCCAGCCAGCTGTCTGGTGCTAGTCCCTTTGTTCCTCTCCAACGCAGGTGGTACCTGGGCTGGGCAGCATGCAGCCAGTCTTGGGGTGGCCAAGCAGAGCTGGGTCCTGGTGTCAAGTCCTGTGACTGATGGGGGTGAGCCTTGCAACATGCCAGGGAAAGGTAGACCTACCCAGCATGGCTGGGTTGGGTTTCTGTCCTGAAGGGTCAAACCCCCAAACATGCCCTAGCCCAGACAATGGACTAAGCACCTGCAAATATGTTAACCTGGACAGTTCCTGGAGTGCAGATGGTCAAGGTAAATATATAGCACTCATGAATGTGCAAACCTGGACGCTTCCTGGAGTCCAGATAAATATGTGCCATGTGTAATTAACTTTGTAACACAGCTGTGAACTGTGGGTGCCCCTGGCCATGTTTGGATGTGCCCCATCCCTTAGGTCCAGTTATCAGCGTTTTGTATTTTTGTTTTCTGATTAGGGTGGCTCACATTTTGGCAACTCCAAATGGCTATGATCACTTAAAAAATGTTTTCTGCCTATAATTAGCCCTGAATCACACAAATAGCTTGCTGGAAGCCAACAGGCACAAATCATAATATGATAAAAATTCTCAGACATGTTCGCATATGCGCAACTCCTCCTCTCCTATAAAGTGGTAATTAATTACACGAAAATAGAAACATCTCAAGCATCAGTATTCCTCTAAAGAAACATTTTGTATGTGCTTTTGAGTTAAGTTCATGTGATGGTTTGAAACTGTCTTTCTAATTTTTCCTTGCAAAGTTCAGAATAGAGAAAGTGAAAGAGTGTAAAGAAGTCACTATTGGGTGTAAGAAAGCAAAATAACGATTGTTCTAAACACTTCCATTGGATAGATAGAAATGTTTAAGAACTATTACCCAAAACAAAGTAGGCATTCGGCACATTCTGCGTTCTGCAGTGGGGGCAGTTGCTGGGCTGTCTGGCTGCTGTTTCTTCTTCTCTTCTGGCTGAAGATAACACACTCTGACCTTGGCAGCTAAGTTAACAAATTACTGCTTAACTAACTCTGCTTTTCTGTCCAGGAGGGTCTGGGGGGGAAGCTCCTGGGAGATAAGCCCCTTTGGGAAGGCTCCCCTTTGGGGGAAAGCAAAGGGAGATTGGTTGTGCTTTGCTGTTGATTGTATATATTTGTAAATGTTGTGAATTTTGTATATTTGTACATATTCATTGCATTTCATTGTAGATTGTAGACTGTGCTTGTAAATACATCTTTCATTTGCTTCCAGACTGGGCTAGCCTGGTTATTGTCGGGGGGGGAAGGGGGGGGGAGGAATTTCAGCTCACACTGACACAGTTCAATAATTAATTCCCATCACCCTGGAACCTGTGATTGTTTCATACAAATGTCTTCTTTGTTTTCCTGCAAGATTTCTGGAAAGACCTTCTGGCCAGATTAAGACTTGAAATCAATGAAAAATGATTATTGTGCATTTGTCAGACCATTTTATAGCTATTAAGCTATGCAAATAGCTCCAACAGGCAGTGGAACAAGTCATTGGACCAAGTCAGAGAGGAAAGCTGCCAGTCTTGAAATGATGCAGGACCAGGTGATGCTCATTCAGGCAGGGTTACAGACAAAATGTCACATTAATGCACAAGTTTTAGATCAGATTGCACAAGGGTATTTTTATGCAGCCATAGGTGTTTATTCTTGGTCATGTTTGCCTTGGATATATTTGATCATTTTCCAAGCTCAGCTTCCTGCCTTCTCTACCACATTGCCATTGGCTACAGTAAAAGAATGCAAATGATGGCTGCTGGCACTGAAATCTGGTGTGGGACTGCCTAACAAATGCAAAAGAAAAAGGAAGAATGCTGCTTAGCCGAGGCCTAGCTGATGATGGAATACAGACAGCTATCTTCAAAATCACAAGTTACCAGAGAACAGCCCATGTTGTGAAATTGTCCAGTTAACTGCCTACGACATCTCCTCTCTGTGTTTTGATGAAATTGTTGCAGGCACTTGAAGTTTTACAGATTTTTTTCTTTTCCAGCAATGTATCACAATTACAATCTGTAAATTAAAACACATGAACTCTCTGAACCATCAGCTCTGCAAAATTTGTTAGTGTGTCAAAAAGTATTGCCTTAGAATGAGTTTTAGGGAGGTGACTTCATCTATAGGCTCCCAACACTGAGAACCTGCTGAAGGGACCAAGGATGCAATAGGTAAGGAATACAAGGAGCAAAGAGTACTTGTCATTTTGCTTCAGGATTCCAGGCAGGAAAACTACACTTACGTTCACCTTGTCCACTTCTATCTGTTACAATGTATATCATAAAGACAAGCTTTTGTATAAACTAGATACAAAGACATTAAATTGTATGATATACTTAAACACTGTACAAAGGATATGTAAGTACACTGTATTTATGCACAACAACAGTTAGGAATGGATTGTTTCCTAAGGACCTGTGAATACAAAGGAGGATAGAATCATAGAATTGTTTCAGTTGGAAAAGATCTTTAAGGTCATCAAGATCAACCATTATCTATCTCTAAAATGCACAGCAGGAGGCACCTAAAATAGGCAGATTGCTTTTGGTCCTGCCTGTGCTGCAGATGATCAGTGCAGGGACCTAGATCACTGCTGGGCACCAGCCAGACTTCCCTTCTGCTATGACCTGGGGGTGAGGGTTTTCAGGAGGATTCACCACTGCTCAGTACAGCCCTCTTTAATATCACCCATAGAAAGGGGGTCAAATTATATTAGAAATATCCCTTTTACCTGGAATTATATTAGAAAATTTCTTGCTACTTGGGCAGCGTAAAGCACTAGAATATGTCTGAGTTTATCACATGCAAACAGGACATGCAGGAAAGCTGAAAAGCAGCAACTCACATGCTGTAGTACATCAGCCTGGCTTTTTCAAGGTGGTTGCTATGTGCCTAAATATTACAAATGTGAGGAAGGTAACAGATCCCCAGACACAAGCAGATGAAAGCCAGGCATCACAGCTGTTGTTACTTCACAGGGTGTCCATGGCTGGCTCAACCTGGCTGGGACACCCCACCGTGACGTCACAGCTGCTCATGGCTCTCTCATTCCTCACCCTCAGTGTTTCGCTCAGCCTCACTAGCCACAGGCATAGGAAAAGATGCCCAGAAAAGGCAGAGTAGTAGGTGCTGGATGGCTCTCTCATCTAGGCATCCACTGTCTCTGGACTTTGCTTTGCCAGATATTCGTATCACGGCCTTGCTTCTGCTAGTTCTCAGTCTGTGCCTTTTTTTCCTACTAAGGGACAGGCATCAGAGCTCTCCAGTAACAACTCTCCTTGTAGAAGCAACCACAAAACCACTGTGTGGACAAATTATTTCCTTGAAGAACCTCAGTGAGGAAAATTCCTTCTCTTTCCAATTGTCTTCTTGGTAGATCAAACAAAAAGTCATGCAACACCTGAATGCTGTACCCTGACTGCTTACTTGGTTTTAAGGAGCTCAGGTGAGGCACTCAGTTGTCAAAATTAAAAGTTCTGCTTGTTTCCAAAGAGAGTGCCTCCCTTACCTCCATACATGTCTATAGACAGATGTCTAACGTGTCTCCTCTTTACCTGTCTTTGAGGGAACGGACAAGTTTCCAAAATATAAAGACTTGATCTCAGAAACAGTCTGAGTCAAGACAATGAAATCCAGGTGAAGCTGATGGGGCCTCACCTGTTGCTGCAAGGAGCAGCAAGAAGCTCATACGTCTTAAAAACTTGAATCCCCATTGTTTTAAGTGCCTGTGTCACACTTACAGATGGGTCTTATGCTGCATTTTAAAACATTCTTGGCTGCTTTTTAGGAGCAGAACACTATAAGCAAGGTTTTCATATAACAAATTATTCCTGCTATCTGTTGATGTGGCCATGAAACCCATATCCCCCATCAGAAAGGAGGGGAGAAAGGTTCACTGCTATAAAAGATGGCACCAGTGGGGTGTTAATGCAACTCCAAACTATGTTTTCCTCACTTTCAAAAAAATCTTCTCTAACAAATCACTGTCAGGAAAGGTAAGATGGGGAGAACATTAATTGGCTGCCCTTGCAGGACAGAGCAACTGCAACCCATCCTGTTGCAGTTCCTGTTGATTAGCAGTGCAGGCTTGCCGTGAATCCTCATAGTATATCACTCCTCAGTTATAGCCACCTGATTGCTGATAAAGATGGGACTTTCTGAAGGGATGGAGAAATGACAAGGGTTGGTTTGGGGCTTTTTAAAGAAAAACTGTAATCCCTGTACGGTGACTTAGTATACTTGCAAAGCTCCAGTGCTGTAGAGGTCCAACCCCAGCAGCATGAGAGACCAAGATTGAAGGGGTGACTAGGAAGGAGTCCTCTGCTCCACAGCACAGGCAGCCTCATACTCAGCTAAAAAAAAAGCTTAGGTGATGATATGAAAGTTTATACATATCTCAACAGTCAAGCTCACCCATGCCAGCTTGATCCTGCATTCCTGAAGGTGCATAATACTGCTGCTGGATGAAATCCATAACAATTTTGCTGAGATTCCCCAAAACACTCCTGTTTCTGTCTTAGACACTAGACATGTAGCTACCTAAAAAAAATTAAACCAAACCAAAACAAAAAAACCTCTCCCCAAAGCATTTTGTTGTGCATTCACAGCTTATATCATTATAAACCCAGATTCCTAAGGAATGATGCTCATGCAGTCACACCATCCAACTGTCAGCATCTCTTTAACCAGACCCAGAAAAAAAAATCAAAGTTGATGAACACCTGCAGATGGGGTTTTGTCTACAATGCTTGGAAACTCAGCAGCCTGATTTATCATTCCATAGAGACTGGCAGGCAAAGTTCATCAGCTTGAGGAGAATCAGCCTACATCATGAACACCAACCATCGCTAGTAGGGTCCAGGAAGAGTGCCCAGGGCAATTGATTCCAGAAGTAGATGGAATTAAAATGTACTGAGGTGATGGGGCAGTCCGCTTTCTTTGTCAAGCAGCCAGCTACAGAGCAAGTATGTCACTTTTCTGCTTGGTCAGTAGGTTGGGTGTTTTGAGGATTTGGCAATTTTGTGTTAGGAGGTGGTGGGTTTAAGAAGCCAGGGAGCAACTGGCTATTTCTGCTAACCTTTTATCTTAGAAGCAGTGGTGGGATTGTGAGCTCTAGGCAAGCAGTTGAATTTGATGATCTCAAAGGTCTCTTCCAAACTCAACAGTTCCATGATTCTATGTACCAGTAACCTCTTTCTGAAGGAGCTTAAGTTAGATGCAGACAAACAGCTGCAGCGGCTCCCCATTGAAGTCCTCCCTCCCATAGCATTCTCTTTCTAAAAGAAAGAGGCTGGCATCACCCCTTAGAAAAGGCGCCTCAGTGGATGTGCATGTGTGACCAAAACCAGAAGTGTCCCACCATCTGCACCCAGGAAGTCGCCTTTTGTGGGCATCCACTACTTTGTCTCTTTAGCCCTTTGGCAGATAAGTCCAAAGCAAAATTAGGTTGAAGGCAACCTTAGTTTCAGGTTTGTAAAGCAGACCTAAAACAAACAGGAGCTTTTAACAGCAGGTGGCTTAATGTTGCAGCTGGTGGGAGAAAATGTCACATTCAGGAGCTGAATGATTTCACATCCCACCTGTTATCCATAGACCTCACTGCCTTCCCTGTATTTATTCTCTTGACCCTTTTCTTTCTATACGTGTCCAAGTCTGCCACTTCATCTCATCTATTCTGTTTGGAGAACTTACTATTTAGTGGCACTTCTATATTTGGCTTGAGTACTTGAGCACTTCTCACGCCTCTGGAGCCTAGAGGCTCCAGTCACATTTCTCCTCTTTTTTGAGACTGCTAGCCAGAACTATTTTCCATTATTTTCACTGATAAAGCTGTATCTAAAATTGCCTCCAAGAGAAACCAACAAAAGCCAATCCCCCAAAAATCCCTCCAACCACAAGTCAGGCTCTCCTCCTCTAACTGCTGGGTACCTGCCACAAAGAAGCCATCATGTCTGTAATATGAATGCAGGTGCTGAGAAATGCTTTCCTAGACTACACAATATATTTTCTCACAGGAAAGTTATTGACTAAGTAAGGGTTGTGAAGCAGCTTACAGGTCTAATGTGCTACAGGAACATATATATTTTGTTTTTTCACAGTCCAGGGGGAGAGCTAGCCAAGCCCAACAGTCTTTCTGTCTCAGTGAGGGACTAAATAATCAGAAGCCAGTGGAATACATAAACAAGAAAAAAAGCAGAGTATATAGGTGATTAAAAACAAACAAACAAACCACAAACCCGCTTATATCAGATTCATGACATTTTGTTATATATGTAAATCTGTAAATATCAGTACCACGTTGCACAAATTTTGTAAACTGCTTTAGAGGCTTTTTGCAAGCAGAAAATTGTAAACTATAAGCAACAGCACATTCTTTACCAAGTCTAACCCTTATTACAAAAAAGCTTGGTGTGATGGTTTAAAACTGTCTTTTTAATTTTTCTTCTCAAAGTTCAAGCAGAGAAAGTGAAAGAGTGTAAATAAGTCACTATTGGGTATAAGAAAGCAAAATAATGATTGTTCTAAACACTTCCACTGGATAGATAGAAACGGTTAAGAACCACTACTCAAAACAAAGTTAGGGCAGTCGGGGTCTGAGTTCGCAACTTGCTGGGCTGTCCACCGCTTCTTCTTCTCTTCTGGCTGAAGATAACACACTGACCTTGGCGAGCTAAGTTAACAGCCTCTCTGCTTCTTAACTCTCTGCTTTCTGCCAGGTGGGTCGGTGGGAAGGAGGCCCCTGGGAGAGAGGTCCCTTGGGAAAGGCCCCTTTGGGGGAAGCAAAGGGAAATTGGTTGTGCTTTTCTGTTGATTGTACATATTTGTAAATGTTGTGAATTTTGTATATTTGTACATATTCATTGCATTTCATCATAGATTGTAGATTTTGCTTGTAAATACAGCTTTCATTTGCTTTCCAGACTGAGATAGCCTGGTTATTGTTGGTGGGGGGATTTCAGCTCTCACACTGATACACTTGGTAACAGGAATCCAGATGTAATGCTAAAGATCTTAAATTTACTGAATAATTTCAGTACTTCAACTTGGAAGTATAATCTTCTAATTGAAACAGCAAAGACTATTTCAGCTGCTGGAGATTAAATGTGTCAGGAGCTGGACTGGCTGCTAGCTGTGCACTCATTTGCAGATTTGTGTTACACAAACACCATATTTCTCTTCCATTTGGTTTTCACCAAGACACCTCAGAGAGTGGATTGATATGAATAATTTGGAAGGCATTGGGGCTTGTTCTCTCTTATCTCTTCCCAAAATTTACTGCTCACTCACCTGTCTGGAGGCACTTCATATGTACAAGCCCAGAAAACCTGTCTGGGGCTACCTCTTGCAAAGGACATGGGAAAGCCTAGGAGGGCAGAGGCAGAAAAGCTGCATAAAGTGACTTAGCTGAAAAGCTAGTGATACCACGGATGTCCAGAGGTTGGCAGGGAAGGAGTAAGGACTAACCCGCATCAGACCTAACCCCTATTTTCATACTCTAGGTGAAAAATGCATGTCCCCATCAGGAGAAAAAGATACTCCTACAAGGAGAGTAAGTAAAGATGCTTTGTGAGCACTCCAGGGGTGATGTGGAATGGCATGGGTGGAGGTGTGGGAAAGATCTCCTCAGCATGCAGCATCACTGCAGAGGCAGGCACAAGCATGGCCATGGGTAGCAGCCACAGTAAGGCATTTTGCATTGTGGCTAAGAGAAATCTACTTGCATCCAATGGATGGCAGTGCCCTCTTGATACCCCACCTCACTGGATTATTTGGGGCCTTTTTGCTTCTTTTTCATTTCTGGAGAAGGTTCTGTGAGGGAGCAGCCATTGTCTCCAGCCTCAGTCATCTCTAAGCTGCTTTCTGTGATGGGACAGTCAGCCTTTTTGCATTGCAAATGAGCCTGCAGGCTTGTAAAGCACCCAAACAGCCACAGGGGAGCACTTACTCCGTGGGGCATCTCTGCTACAACTCAGTTTGTCCCCTACAAACAAGAGGTAGCTCTGTAGGAAGAAGAGGGTTATCAGCACAGCACATCCTGTGTTTGGTCACACACCAGCCCCCATTCCATATACATACAAATACAGTTAGGACTTTTTCTGATCAGACTTTGGTATGATGTAAGTAGCTTCTGCACAATAAATATGCAAATTGGAAAAATTCACATATTAGCCAGGATCTGTGAATCACAAGGTCTTGATTTTGATTCAGACTGTTATTTTTTCCATCAGGGAGCAAAGGCATTCATGTAGAGATGGTATAATACTTTTCACCACTTTCACAATGGTTAAGAGTGGAACAGATTCTTGTTAGTTGTGTACATTGGCAATTTCATGGCAATATCAAGTCAGCACAGTAATGTATGAAACATCATAAGTTACTTAAGATGGCAGCTTTAATGCAGTACTGCTTAAAAACCCTGTTATCTTCAACAGAGTTGAAAGCACAGCTCTGAAATGTTGAGTATTGCAATCAATCTCATAATAGGACTCACCTAAGGCAGATAAAAATAAAGCTGTGAGAAAGGATGATGCAAGCAATCCTCTACTGTTTAGATGCCTATGGGAGAAAGAAATCAATTTCCCTAGAAGCTCTGAGCCTATCGAACCTATGTGCACAGACAGCCAGTGCACTCTCAGGTGCACAGCAAATTGCACAGTGCCTCTGTGCCTCAGCACTGAGGCAGTGATTCCAGGCAGAATTAAAGCTGCATTGACCTTAAATCTGAAATGAAGTCAAAGCACAAGCAAGAACAGCACTTTCTAAGAGACATGTAAAACTTTTGTTAGCTAAGTTGAAAAAACACCCCAAATACAAACCAGACAAAAATAACCCAACCAACCAAAACTGCAAACAAAAAGAAAACCCTCAGAGAAAAAAAATAGTTGCACATCTAGGTGCTGCATGACAACTCAAGTAAAACAAGAGAAGAAGTAAATATTGAAAAGGTATCAGATTTATTTAGCCCTCAGAGATTCTACCTTTCCCCCAGCTCATATTATGCAAGCTTTTGCACAGCCTGGACTTGGTTTTTACCTAGGATTGAGTAAACCATGTGCTGCAGAAATCCTTGTGTCCTGTTACCACACGAAAGAATGACAATTACATATTTTCTTCCTCTTTCCTCAGCACAGACCTATGGTAATCCAAGAAGTGCCGTCAAGGTAATGCCTAAATGAGAAATTTTTTTCTGCTTTCTGGGGCAGTTTAGTCCAAAACGTCCATGTGTCAGAAAGATAGGGTGTCCATCATGTTCCTGCAGGAGAGACAGAAGTTCATAATAGGAGTATTTGCTTGGGATGCCATAATTCATCAGTTTGAACCTAAGTACAAAATAAATGTATGTGTATAAAGTACAATGATGCACAGCACCCCTCTCGGGCACTTGGTGGCTAACCAGACTGCAACACTTTCTTACAACTTCAGAGCCTGAGTGTGATGCTGCCTGGCCCAAATCAAACAAATTAGGAGGTTGAACTAGGTGAGTGTCCCCATCCACTGGGCACCTTACGACTGTGGGGCTAGTTCTGTGTTGTCTTCCTCTTTCCCCTCTTCCTACCTTTCTAGTAGCTACTCTCTTGCCAACAGTTTCATTAACTGGCATGTTTGCACAGAAAGTTTCCGCATGACATCTTCTAATAAAGAGCCATTTAACTAGGCTATTGTCAGCCAGATCTATTAATAAAACAAGTCTTCATTTGAAAGACCAAGGGAGATTTAATACTTGGAGGCTTAAAAGCTTTTGGTGAATCTTTCCATTGTGAAATAAAAAATGGTTAAATCTCTGTTGGAAGAGAATAAGGTTTCCTTTTCCAATGTCTCACTGTCTCTAGGAGTAAGAAAAGGGGAAAAAACCCCACCAATAAAATCATACACTGTCAGGTTTCTTATAAACCAGAATGGCTCAAATGGTAGTACTGCAAGGGAGTACACATAGGAAAGACTGTAATGATAAACACATTGTCCAGCCCTTCTTTCTTTCCCTGCTCCTGGTTCAGGAGCTCTGGCAGTGCACCCCAAATTAAGAGGCAAATATATAACCTGGTGTGTGCCCTGCTTCTCTGCCCAAACATCATTCAGACTGCAGGGGTGGAGGAACAGCCACGCAGCAGATGCACTTCACAGTCTTGTGTACTTGTTTGTTAATATGCTTGGCTTCAAGAAACAACAGCTGACTACCTGTGTTTTGCTTCCTCTACTTTGTAAGTACTTTAGTAGAAGGTAAGTGAAGTTGCCTCAAGTCAGGACTGACGAATGATTACCAGAAGCACTGTGCACCCCAGAACAAAACACTGCCATTTGGCAGCTCAACCTGGTTGGTCTGTCATATATTTGTTTGTTGTTTTTCTTTTTTTAAGGATGACATCAATAAAACAAAAATTGGGGCCTAGCAGATATGTGGGTGTTTAAGAGAAGAAAAGTGGGCAAGATGACACAAAAGTTTGTGATTAAATGAGCTTATCATTTGTACATGTGAGCATGAGGACTGTGGGGGCAGAGAATGGGGTGGAGCTATAAAGAGGAACCCAGTTAAGTAGCTGCCTAGTTTTGAAGGTTTTTGGTGTCCCAAGTAAAAGCCCCAGTGTGGTTTGAAGACAGTTCTGGGAGGGTGGTTAGGGCACTAAGGAGAAACTCCCTTTCTGAGTATTAAACTTGGCCTGTGAATAAAGAAAGACTTAATCAAAATCTCAAGTCATCATGCTTGTTCCTCTTGCACCATCCATATGTGGCACAAATCACTCCATGTCTTCACTTCAATCTTCTCAACTGTTAGAGAAGGTTAGTAATAACAATTATTTCAAAACTTGGATAATGGAAGGATTCTGGAAAACTTGACTATGAGCAAGTCTTGAGTAGACCTACATTTTGGAGGGGACAAGAGGTGTTCCAGGTAGGGAATGCAAGTCCACCCTGATTGGTCTGTTCTTAAAACTTCCAGAATTTCTAAATCTCAAAATTTTATAAATCCTCAAATCAAAACTCAGAATTACTTGCAGTGAAGTCAGGAGATCTTCCACACTAAGCAAAATCCGAACAGAAAATATTATTTAACAAAATGGGGCAATCCAAGACAGATTCTGCAGAGATTATGTTCTAACAACTCTTTTTCACTTCTAAGCTTGAAAAACAAAAGTGAATCCTTTGGTCTTATTAACTCCTGGAGCAGAGACCTCCGTTCCACTAACAGTATGAAAGATAGCTACAAATGTTAGCATGAACTCAGCATCACCCACTTAAAATACTACTACCACAGACAATAGACACACACCTTGAATACTGTCTTCAGGGAAGACATTGAATTGCTAGACCATGTCCAGGGAAGGGGAACAAAGCTGGTGAAGGGTCTAGAGAGCAAGGACTGCTGAGGGAACTTAGATTGTTTAGTTTGGAGAAAAAGACGCTGAGGGAGACCTCATTGCTCTCTACGACTCCCTAAAAGGAGATTGTAGTGAGGTGGGTGTCAGTGTCTCCTCCCTAGTATAAGGTGATAGAATGAGAGGAAATAGCCTCAAATTGTGCCAGGAGAGGTTTAGATTGGACATTAGGGAAAACTTCTTTACTGAAAGTGATCAGCCTTTGGAATAGGTTGCCCAGAGAGATGGAGTCACCATCCCTTGGGGTGTTCAAGAAGCACATGGATGTGGCCCTTCAAGACATGGTTTAAAGGCCATGGTGGTGTTAGGTTGACGGTTAGACTTGATGTTCCTAAACGTCTTTTCCAAATGAAAAATTTCTATGATTCTATAATTCTACTCGTACAATCTTACCTCATTCTTCATTAATGGCTCTTCCTTCTCCTCCCTCTGTTTTCAAGGAGAGCATTAGATAAAGCCACCCACAAGGAGGTTAGCCATTAGTGCATCTTCTGTGAGACCAGGGCCCCTTCCAGGACACTGTGTCTCCTACACTGACACATGCACCCATGCTCTCAGGGTCTTAGTTCATTCCCAGAACCTATGATCTCTCTGGCAGCTGGCTGTGACTGCCCTGATCCTCCCTTTATTCCTCCATTTTCCTGTGCTTTTTACACTGCACATCACCCTAACCTCTTCCTTTAGTTCCTCCCATGAACATCCCATAAGTCTTGTGCAAACCTCGAATGTTTTTCTATCATGCACATTGATAGTATGTCCAATGCCTTTAACAACTGCGCCTCCACCCTCATGTGCTCCTATTCATTCATTAGGTGGATGTCACCCTGAACTAACCAGGAAAATGTGTTTCCTGGGACATCCCTGGGGCAGCTAGGGCAGAGCATGATGCAATTGTGCTGCTGTGGTTCCTGGTGTGGGGGGTGATGAGCCTACCATGTAGCCTACCACTAAGCAGTGCCAACCTCAGGACAGGCCTGTACTCTCCATCCACAGCAGGTGTGCACATGTAATTGGGTGCTCCTGGTGTCCAGACAGAGCCTGCACAATAGGGAAATGAATGCAGATTTACAAACCATTCTTGGTACTATGTACATTCATCTTGAAGTCTCTCTCTCTCGCTCTCTCCCGCTTTCTCTCCCCCTGACCTTTCAGGAGCATTTTGCCAAAGAAGATTCTATGAATTCCAGTGGACTTGATATTCTATTGTCAGCCACAACAGACAGCATAAAACCTCTGTAACTAACATCAGTAATCAGACAGAATATGCACTGGTCAACATGCTCAAGAGGAAGGAAACTACCACCAGCATTGAACAGCATGGTGAATATGATTATGTCCTGTTAACTTAAAACAGGACACTTTTTGCTCCCAAGGCACTCTTTTTACTTGAATGTTTAAGCTAGCAGTATGCATCTTTACTGAACATTCTACCTCTGCTGTGAGCTCTTCAGACAAACATCTCTTTCCCTCATTAACAAGCTTATTCATTAGGACACATCTGCCAGTCGTTTTCAGTGAGACAAATCTGTCCATGAAAAGGTGATTAGAGACATGAACAGGACTTGATTATTAAACCAAGAGAAACGGCAACGGTAGCAACTGCCATTATAAGATAATGTTACTCTGTAGAAAATTAGGTTCTTCATTACAATAAACAACTGAGGCTGTATATTTTCCTGGAATTTTACAGTACTTAAAAAAAATTAGATTAGCCTTGCAGAACTACTGATAGAAATCTCCAAAATGCAGTAATAACATCCATTCTTGATGATTTGTTTGTTTGGTTCGGGGGGTGTATGCTGGGGATGGTGTGTGTTTTGGTTATTTAAAGGAAAGCACAGACCTCTTAGGTGCACCTATCTTTTCCAAAGTTTTTCCAGGCTGGTTGATATATACCATTACAAAGTGCACAATTTTTCTATATAATTCATTTATCAAATTGTCCTCCTCCCCTTTTAATATCATGCTACTTATGTCAGAGTGGAGTCTTAACGTATTTGGAATTAAACATAAAAAAGCAAAAAACTGCACGCAAAACAAAAATTCCAGCAACTTAGAAGGATGTAAAGCCAATGCTGTGCAGGTGGTAATTGCACACCTCTTCACAGAAGATTCCCAGGTCATTTTTCCATGGCATAGTGCTTGCAGCTCACTCCTGCTGGAATCTCAAGTCTGGCTCTCTGCAATGCCACAATATAACCTCCTCATAGCACACCACCCCTCTGCAAGCTACATTTCTGGACGTGCACATAGGACAGAAAGCAATTATTCAGCAGTTTAGAGTTCATAAAGTAGTTATATGTTATGGTCAAAGGAGGGAATATTATTAATTAATTACCCTCACAGCAATAATAAACAATATGGCAAACAGGTATTAAAAAAAATAGTAACCCTTTATTAATATAAATATGTCAAAACTCGTTGAATAGGATCGTTGTACAGTTGGAAGATATATTTATAATGGGAATATACAGTCTTAGGACAAATACAAACTATTCTATGCAAATTAGGAGACAACAACTTGGAAAGAGAAAGTCTCCGAGAGATGGTAGCGCTCAGTTACAGTGGGGGGAGGCTCGATAAGAACCTTTAGACCCAAAGGACAATGAATTAGTTACTCACAGCTAGTTTTACCCACACAGGGATGTTGCTGATGCTGTGTTAGCTTTGGGGCGCTCTTGTACAGCGCTAGCATGCTAGCTAACCTGGCTAGGGTTAGGGCTAGGGGTTAGGGATTGCCAGTAAGAAAGGTTTACCGTGTGGTCCCAGGGGTGATATGGCTTCAGCGGAAGGCAGGCAGTTAACGACACTTGTCGTGATGGGCGCTTGCTTGTTCTCTGGGTAAACTGAGGCACGGCATGATTCTGGTGGCAAGGGGAAGCAGGCTAGGTGACTCCGGCTTCTAGGCTTATGGCTTCTCTGGCTTGCATGTGTATGGCTCGTGGCTTTATCCCAGGCTCTGGACCAGGCACTCGAGGCAGGGCAGGGCAACTTGAGGCAGCTTCTATGAGATGGGTCCAAGTAGGCTTGAAGCGAGATTGAGCAAGGCAAGGCTTCAGCAGGTTTGAAGCAAGGCAAGGCAAAGCAAGGGTGACTACCAAGTCACTTGTATATATACAAAATGCCAGAGATTGATTGGTCCAATGGGGCACTAAAGCTAACGTGTAGCTGCCCAATGGAAAGGCGTTCTGCCAGACTATAACCATAAAAGGCAGCAGCAAAGACCGTGTTTCTGGGGGAACAGTGGTCAGCTTACCTGCTCTCACCCCAGATAAACATCTTGTTTACCAGACAGGCAGGAGTCCTGTCCCCATTGTTCCTTTTCCCGCGTTGCCCTGTTTTCCTGCAGGAAGGAGGGGAGAGAGAGGGACTCTGTCTAGACATCTTAAGGCCCGTCTGGGTTTGTACTGGGCCATGTCATGGGCCTACCATGACGTTACGTGCCTTTGTTCTTGATTAAGGATGTTTTTTTTTGCTCCCTCCATTTTTCTAATACAGCAATTTGGGAAAAAATATTGAACAGATTTCCTTCTTTTGCATGCAACTGCTGGCTGCAGACCTGGTTTTACAGTGCAGTGCCTTTATGATTCCCAGTTTTGGTGCTGGCAGCAGTCCCAGCCTTTCAGTAAAGAAATTTTTCTTAATATCCAATCTAAACTTCCCACAGTGCAATATGAGCTTATGTACTCTTGTTCTGTCACTTGGATTTGGGTAGAAGTGATGGACTCCCACTTCACTACAACCCCCTTTCAGGTACTTGTAGACAGCAATGAGGTCTCTCCTCAGCTTCCTCTTCTCAGTACGAATATGAGGTCAGAATTAGCTACAAATACAAGAGCCATGTAAACTCTTCGTTTGGTACAGGTTGTTTCCCAAGCTCAATTAAAACTCAAGCAACAAAAGTGTTGTCCTGTGTATGGCTATGTCCGAAAGATGCTTCATACAGCTCTCAGTGTTTAGAAATCCTAAGGTTATTTTCCAAATAAAATAGTTGAAAAACTGGAGCTGCTGAATAACAAAAACAATTGCTTTAAGTAAAAATTAATAATTTAATGCATGATAAAATTGTCAGATTACTCTTAAACAACTAATAATATTTTTAAAAAGAGAAATGCAATAGCTGATATTTCTCATGACACGTAAGGTTTCTTAAATTTGTCCAAGAGTATTGACATTTAAACATGGCTATACACAGATTGCAAGAATCTATACTTCACTAACATGTTAGTGCATCCATTCTATTCTGTGTAAACTTAATGCTTAATTTTTAATTTCTATGTTATAGCCATTTACTGGCTGTAACTCTCATGCCATGGTGGCCTTCAGGGTCTGCTTCAGCACCTTCATCTTGGTATTGGTCCACGTCATCTGATCCCTTGTCAACCGAACAACTACTCCCTGCATTACTGAGGCAAATACCTTGCATCTGTTCATTTTTATCCTCACTGCTGGGACAGATATTGTAATAAAGGGTGTATACTAGTTTCTCTTTCAATTTACGAATGCAGGCCAGGTAGATGTCTATTCACTAGTACAACTAGATAACTCCTTGAAGGTTTCCTCTAGCATTCAGATGTGCTAGTGTACAATACATGTTTCTTTCCAAGGTTTCTTCCTTCATTTATATTTCATATTACAGAAGCAATAAATTGAGCAGATAGCCCATTCTGGGTATCTCAGATGTAGATGATTCAAAAGGTCGAATCACACAAAAAACAGAAAACAGCTTGTTTCTTCACGCATGGAGCAAACAAAAGAACAGGGACACTCAGGTGACTCAGGGCTCTCAGGGTTCTTAGGGTCCATGCACCGTAGATCTCATGGATTCTCCTTTTGGGTGTGATGTTGTATCTATACAACACTCTGAATTTAGACTCTTTCAGCCAAAGTTAGATTTCTTTGTGGAATACACTGAATTTCACCATTTTCTTGCATCACCCAATAGGTGTGGCCAGGACCTTCAGCAGAAACCACCCCTCGGACAGGTTTGGCCTCTCCTGAAGGAGAAAATACCCAAAGAGTTTTACCTAACAGATTCTTTTCTCTGCTAACAGGAACTCTATCACCTTTCTCCTTTTGTAACAAATCTGACTGGGCAGGTCCAGCTAGATTCACTGAACCTCTACTATTCACCAACCAGGTTGCTTGTGCTAAATGCTTCTTCCAGTTTTTCAAGGATCCACTCCCCTTGGCTTTGAGAGTGGTTTTCAGCAAACCGTTGTAGTGTTCGATCTTCCCTGCAGCTGATGCATAGTAGGGAATGTGGAATATTCACTCAATGCCCTGCTCTTTGGCCCAGTTTTTACAAGGTTATTCTTGAAATGAGTTCCTTTATCTGACTCAGTTCTCTCTGGAGTTCCATGTTTCCACAGGATTTGTCTTTCCAGACCAAGAATGGTGTTACGTGCAGTTTCATGAGGAGCTGGATAAGTTTCCAACCATCCAGTGCTTGCCTCTACCATAGTCAGCACATATTGCTTACCAGATTGAGAACGAGGTAGAGTGATGTAGTCAATCTGCCAGGCTTCACCATACTTCTACTTGGACCATCAGTCACCGTACCACAAGGGCTTGATTTGCTTTGCCTGCTTAATAGCAGCACAGATATCACAGTCATGGATGACTTGCGTGATAGCATCCATGGAAATGTCAATGGACCTGTCATGAGACCATCGGTAGGTTGCATCTCTGCCTTGATGTCCTGACGAATCATGGGCCCACTGAGCTAAGAACAGCTCACCTCGGTGTTTCCAGTCAAGATCAAGATCAGAGTTTGTGTCCACTTGGGAAACTCTTGCAACTGCCTGATGGTTGTGGTGTTGTTCCTCAGTAGCTTTGCTCTTACGAATGTGAGCATAGATGTGTCTCACTTGCACTGGGATTCTCTCAACGCGAGCAGCAATGTCTTGCCACAGATCTGCAGCCCAGATAGGCTTTCCTTTCCTCTGCCATCCATTCTTTTCCCAGTCTTTTAGCCAACCCCACAAAACATTGGCTACCATCCATGAGTCGTTGTAGAGATAAAGCTTTGGCCATCTCTCACGTTCAGCTATGCTGAGAGCTAGCTTGACAGCTTTTACCTCTGCAAATTGACTTGATTCTCCTTCTCCATCTATTGCCTTTGCAACTCTGAGTGTTGGACTCCACACTGCAGACTTCCACCTCCACTTGTTTCCAACAAGATGGCAGGAACTGTCTGTGAACAAAGTGTATCTCTTTTCATCATCAGACAGATCACTGTAAGGAGGAGCTTCCTCAGCATGAGTTACTCTCTCCTCTGGAGCTTTTGCAGAGTTTGTGCCTTCTGGCCAGTTTGTGATCAACTCCACCAAACCAGGTCTTTCAAGATTTCCCATTCGAGCTCTCTGTGTTATAAGAGCCATCCATTTAGACCAGATAGCATCTGTTGCATGATGTGGTGAAGAACCTTTGCCTTTGAACATCCAATTCAGAACTGGCAATCTAGGAGCTAGAAGAAGTTGTGACTCAGTTCCAATCACTTCAGAAGCAGCTTTTACTCCTTCATAAGCAGCTAAAATCTCTTTCTCTCTTGGAGTATAGTTTGCTTCTGAGCCTCTGTAGCCACAACCCCAGAAACCAAGAGGACATCCTCGTGTCTCACCTGGAGCTCTTTCCCATAAGCACTAGGTTGGACCATTGGCACTCGTGGCCGTATACAGAATGTTCTTAATGTCTGGACCGGTTTGGACAGACCCATTGCTTGGACTACTTCTCGCTTTATCTGGTCAAAGGTTGCTTGTTGCTCAGGACTCCACCAGAAAATGTTTCTCTTTCGAGTCCACATCATAGAGAGGTTTCACAATCTGAATGTATCCAGGAATGTGCAGCCTCCAAAATCCCACTATACCTATGAAATGTAGAGTTTCTTTCTTATTAATGGGATTTGCCATGGTGGAGACTCTGTTTATCACATCCATTGGAATGTGATGGTGACCATCTTGCCACCGCACTCCCAGAAACTGGATTTCTCTGGCAAGTCCTTTCACCTTGTCTCACTTAGTAGTGAAACCGGCTTTCAAGAGAATGTCAATGATTTTGTTACCTTTCTCGAAGAATTCTTCCACAGTTTTACCCCAGATGAAGATATAATTGATGAATTGAATGTGTTCTGGATCTCCACCTTTCTCCAAAGCGTCATGGATCACTGCATGACAGATGGTTGAACTGTGAATCCACCCCTGGGGCAAACAATTGAATATGTATTGTATGCCTCTCCAAGTGAAGGTAAACTGAGGCCTGCAATCCTCTGCTAGGGGAATAGAGAAGAAATCAGTAGCAATGTCTATGGTAGCATACCATTTGGCCTGCTTGGATTCCAGCTCATATTGGAGTTCCATCATGTCTGGTACAGCTGCACTCATGGGAGGAATTACTTCATTCAAGGCACGGAAATCAACTGTCAGAAGCCATTCTCCATTCTGCTTTCGCACAGGCCAATTGGACTGTTGAAAGGTAAATGAGTTTTACTGATGACCTTCTGACTTTCCAACTGATGAATCAAGTTTTGAATGGGCACCAAAGAGTCACGGTTGGTTCTGTATTGTCTGTGATGTACAATTTGAGAAGCAACCGTCAACTTCACATCCTCTATCTCATGATGTCCCACAACTGCAGATTCATCTGAAAGCTCAGGTCTAATAGACAACTTCAATTTTCCTCCATCAATTTCTACAGTTGCTATTCCAAAAAGGGTTCCCATTTATAACCCTTAGGGACTTTAAAACGTCCTTCTCGAGAAAATCAATTCCCAAAATACAAGGTGCATTAGGTCCCGTTACAATAGTATGTTTCTTCCACTGCTTCCCAGTTAAACTTATATCAACCTCTATCTTAAACAACTCTTGAGATCCACCAGTGACTCTCTGAATAGTTATAGATTCTACCCCTTGATAATGATGGAATTATGGTGCACTGAGCTCCTGTGTCAACCAAGGCCCTGTACTTCTGAAATTTTGAAGTGCCAGGCCACTGGATGTATACTTCCCAATAGATTCTGTTATCTCCATTATCCCTTATCTCCCCCTGGCAGAAGGCAGGGCACCCCTTATTGTGGAGATTACTTCCATATGTACAGCTGGCACAATGTCCGGTACCAGAATAAGAATCACTCTTGGAGCTATTAGAGTTGCCCTGGGAAACTGAGGAAGTGACAGCTACCCTTCTGATATTGTTACCTTGGGCTCTGCCACTCTGCAGTTCCCATAACCTCCTGAAAAGATCAGGAGTTGGTTGTCCATCCCACCTATTCATGTTTTCACCAAACTGATCACGCCGAGTTATCCAGATACTCCTACATGATTGCCTCTGTTGTCTGTTTTGGTTTGATCTGTTTGGGAAAGGCCTTCTTGGAGGATGTCTGTTCCTAACAGCTGAAACTTATATCCATCTGGAGGAAGAGGAATCAGCATCATCCCGCTTCATCAAGTTGGATATGGAGGTTTTAAATTCGTTCTTCAGCTCTTTCATGCAATTCTCAATCTTTTCAGACAGTTTCAATAGATGAAACCAAAGAAGTACGTACGAGACTATCCTCCAATTGCCTCATTTGATCAGTGAAATGGCCAACAGTAGGAGGCACTCCACCATAATTTCTTGCCACAATCCTGCTTGCCAGAATGGTAGCATAATTAGGAGGAGCAAGCTTAATGAGCTTTTTGGCAAGGCCTGTTCCAACAGGAGTTTCATCAGGATTCAGCGTCTTATGATCTCCATACATCACTTCTCTCACAGCAGACTCTCTCAGGCGCTTGATTCCCTCATCTATCATGCTCCAAGGCTTAGGGTTCCATGGTAAATCATCCCTGCTAGGGTACCTCATAAGGACTGCCAGCAGGAGGCGTGCCCACATTTTCCACCAGTCCTGGCTCACTGGAGAGGTCCCAGAAGACTGGAAACTGGCCAATGTGATGCCCATCCACAAGAAGGGACGAACAGAAGAACCTGGGAACTACAGGCCTGTCAGCCTAACCTCAGTGCCAGGGAAAATCATGGAGCAGATTGTCTTGGGGTCAATCACTGTGCACCTGAAGGGTGACCAAGGAATCAGGCCCAGCCAGCATGGATTTAGGAAGGGCAGGTCCTGCCTCACCAACCTGATCTCCTTCTATGATCAGGTGACCCGCCTGGTGGACGTAGGAAAGGCTGTGGATATAGGCTACCTGGACTTCAGCAACGCCTTTGACACTGTCCCCTACAGCAAACTCCTGGCCAAGCTGGCAGCCTGTGGCTTGGACAGCAGCACTCTGCGTTGGGTTAGGAACTGGCTGGAGGGCCGAGCCCAGAGAGTGGTGGTGAATGGTGCCACATCCAGCTGGCAGCCTGTCACTAGTGGTGTCCCCCAGGGATCAGTGCTGGGCCCCATCCTGTTCAATATCTTTATTGATGATCTGGATGAGGGGATTGAGTCCATCCTCAGTAAATTTGCAGATGACACCAAGCTGGGAGCAGGTGTTGATCTGTTAGAAGGTAGAAGGGCTCTGCAGAGGGACCTTGACAGGCTGGACAGATGGGCAGAGTCCAACATGATGGCATTCAACAAGTCCAAGTGCCGGGTGCTGCACTTCGGCCACAACAACCCCATGCAGAGCTACAGGCTGGGGTCAGAGTGGCTGGAGAGCAGCCAGGTGGAAAGGGACGTGGGGGTACTGGTTGACAGCTGTCTGAACATGAGCCAGCAGTGTTCCCAGGTGGCCAAGAGAGCCAATGGCATCCTGGCCTGCATCAGGAATAGTGTGGCCAGCAGGAGCAGGGAGGTCATTGTACCCCTGTACACAGCACTGGTTAGGCCACACCTTGAGTATTGTGTCCAGTTCTGGGCCCCTCAGTTTAGGAAAGATGTTGAATTGCTGGAGCATGTCCAGAGAAGGGCAACGAGGCTGGTGAGAGGCCTTGAGCACAAGCCCTATGAGGAGAGGCTGAGGGAGCTGGGACTGTTTAGCCTGGAGAAGAGGAGGCTCAGGGGTGACCTCATTGCTGTCTACAACTACCTGAAGGGAGGTTGTAGCCAAGGAGGGGTTTGGTCTCTTCTCCCAGGCAACCAGCACCAGAACAAGAGGACACAGTCTCAAGCTGTGCCAGAGGAGGTTTAGGCTGGAGGTGAGGAGAAAGTTCTTCACAGAGAGAGTGGTTGGCCATTGGAATGTGCTGCCCAGGGAGGTGGTGGAGTCACAATCCCTGGAGGCGTTCAAGAGGGGATTGGACATGGCACTTGGTGCCATGGTTTAGATAGTCATGAGGTTCAGGGTGACAGGTTGGACTCGATGATCTTTGAGGTCTCTTCCAGCCTTCTTGATTCTATGATTCTATTCTATGATTAAACTTTACCAAGGCACTTGCCTAGATGCATATCTATGTCTGCATCTTTTGAGAGCGTACCCAACTGGGAGGCCAACTTGTTGCCTACCACCAAGACTGGGGCTCCCATATCAAAACACCTGCCTAGCCATCTCAGGATCGGCTCAGTGTCTCCTCTGATGTAATCTTTCCTCACATGTCTAATTTCCTGTCTGGGTATATTAGCCGACTGTATATCATCGTCATCATCATCATCATCTTCTTGAGCTTGCTGTCCCCATACTCCTACTGTAATCCTCCATGAAATTTCCTGGAGTTTAGAGGCACTTCCAGCAGTTGCTAATTTACTAGGGCCCATATCCTGTCCTACATCTCCATCATCCATGAGTGGTCTCAAGATGTCTGGCAGACTTTTAAGGCTAACCTTCTCTTCCTCATCAGAAGGATCTTTCTTAACAAAGAGACCCTGAACAGAATGATCCTGACCTCCTTCTGCACCCTCTCCTGCAGCATCTGCACCTCCTCCTGTGGCTGCTTTGCACTTTCTGGTGAGAGTGGCAAACAAATTCACTGGTTTAGCTTTCACATTCACAGCAGAATCAGCAGGTACTCTTTGGGACCCTGCATCCGCTGCTGCTTCCATATCAGCAGCAAAGGGAGGAAGAGACTGTGCCTCGTTAATGGCGCCTGCCTGCATAGCCATGGCAGTTATCTGAGGTCCTGGCAAAGTTCCCAGAGTTACTGGCAAAGTTCCTGCAGCTGCTGCTACTGGCTCTGAGCCAAAGCTATTGGCAGCTTCCTCATAAGCTTTCTCTTCTCTACCTTTAATTGTGATCTCCTGGACACTGGAATCAGAATCAGAACCTAATTCCAGATCTCTCTGAGCTCTTCTATGTTTTCTTTTACATCTGCACAAGCTGCTAGAGTAAGTAGCTCCATGCCTCTCTCTATCAAGCGCTACTAGCAGCCATATGATTATTACAACAAACACTAGATTCAAGCTCAGCATAAAAATCAATTTAGGGTTCCATTTGTTCACATAACCCTCTGCAAGAGGAATAGCAAACTCATATGCTTCTGCTGGCAGATTTGTAGTTGAGTTACCATAACTCCTTAGTCTGATAAAACCAGAACAGTACTCAACAACTTTCAGTAACTTGTTCTTACTCCAAAGAAACAGTTTATATGCCACATATCTCACAATCTTATCTATTGTAGCAGAAATGGCCCATCGATAGATCATCACACTGCTGACAGAGTAGAGAAGATGCCAAAGGATCCAAAGCAGCTTCATTTTACTTCCTAGTCTGAGTAGAAATAAATCATACAAGCGATCGCCTCGTGTTGGAGCACCAAAATAATGAATTGTAACAGTGTAACAGTGTGAGAGCTGAAATCCCCCTCCCACAGCTACAATGACCAGGCTAGCTCAGTCTGGAAGCAAATGAAAGCTACATTTACAAGCAAAACTACAATCTATGATGAAATGCAATGAATATGTACAAGTATACATTATTCACAGCATTTACAAATATGTACAATCAACAGAAAAACACAACCAAGCCCCCTTTGCTTCCCCCAAGGGGTCTTCCCCAAGGGGCCTCCCCCCCTGCCAGAAGGACTCCCCCCATACCCCCCTGGCAGAAAGCAGAGAGTCAAGAAGCAGAGAGGCTGTTAGACTTAGCTTGTCAAGATCAGTATGCTATCTTCAGCCAGAAAAGAAGAAGCAGACAGAAGCTGAGCAAGCCGAGAACCCCAACTGCCCAACTCCCCAACCTTTTTTTGAGTAGAGATTCTTAAACATTTTTACCTCTCCAATGGAAGTGTTTAGAATAATAATTATTTTGCTTTATTACACTCAATAGCGACTTATTTACATTCCTTCACTTTCTCTGCTCGAACTTTGTGAAGAAAAATTAAAAAGACAGTCTTAAAACCATCACACCATCTTATTCAGAAAGACTGTAGGAGGAACAAGGGAATTTTGAGCATCAAAAATCACTAAATAAGTTAGTGCAAAGGTCTTGCACATAATTAAAGATAATAGCAATATTTAAAATTTTGGGCTTTTTTATAAGGAACAACGGGGAAGTACAGTATATTAAGTTACCAGGACAAAGAGCAATAGATGAGCATTGGTGTAAGTGAACATTAATGATGTAGCTGTGCAGATAAATTTGGATAAGTCAAAAGAAGAAGAAAGGAGCCATGTGCAAGACTGCTTTTAAAGCTTATGCAGGGAATCCAGGTTTAGTCATAAGACAAGCCAAAACAGAGGTTTCAAGTCAATGAAGAATGCATTAGAACAAGATACACGACATTCACAAGGGTGAAATGGATTATTGAGATCAGGACAACAATACAGAAGAAGGTAGTGGTGTTATAGGAGTACACACTGGTTACAAATATTCCAAATTTTCCATTTACAATGTTCCAATTTTTCCATTTACAATATTCCACCACAGACAGTATTTACAGGAAAACATCTTTAGAAGTTTTCTACTTAATGAATAGTTCTCTACCCTGAGATTACTAATAAGCAGAAGAAGCCCATCTCTTCTAGGCAGTGAGGAAGATGAGGAGTGTTTCCATTGTTTCTCTGAAAGTTAAAACAGTACATTGTTAACATTAAAATGAAACTTTAGATAGTTCTCTTGTCCCTTGATTACAATACTAAGAAAGAAGAAAAAAAGAAAAAAGAAATCCCCAAATTATTGCAGTCACTACCTAAAAAACCTGGAAGAAGGAATATTTGGTTCCTTTAAATTATTTCTCTGCATTAATAAGTTTTCACAAAAAACTCTGAAAAGACAGAAAAGAAGGAGGCTTTTTCATCCTTGACTGTGAAAAAGTCATAAATTCACTCCCAAATTGTGTATCCTAATTTACTTGGATTAAAATTTGGTTTATAAGCATTCAAATATGAATATACAATGAGTATAGACATGTAAAGTTGTTTGGCTCCCCATTATGGTGCGCACATATATGAGGAAATTTTATTTGTATGCATGAAGGGCAAGAGGATATCTGAAAAGTTTTTTTGAGTCTGTAACTAACCAGTCTCATCACTATTACTTTTCTTATCAGAACATTTAACAGTGAATCCTAGGTTATAAGCTAAGCATAGCAAGACTTTCTTGGAAACAAAATATTTTACAATTTTCTTAACATTGTTGTGAAAAGTACATTTGCTAACAAATCTCAAATTCTTTCCAGAAATGTTTTCCTCCTTCCAAGTAAATACTTCTGCTCTTTGTAAAGAAATAGTCTCTCCAAGGTACAGCACTTACATGTTAATGTGAGAGAAGTCGGGTCAAGCTTTAACTTGTTACATTCAGATGTTCCAGGATTCAATGTGTCATCTTCATCATAAATATTTTGACGCAAAACATTCTTTATAAAATCTGGGTTCATTGTGTTTTCCATAAACCCCTCTATTGATGGTGGCACAGAAAACTCTAGCTGATAAAATACAGTGGAGGTTTCATTACTGAAAAACAAAGTTAGGTATGCATGTTTTTAAGTCTCTGCTGGATCTTCTCTTTTTTGGACAAGATTGATTTTTCATATCAATGCTGGCATCGATTTTTGTTAAACTTGTTTTAAAGAAAGGCATTACAAAAGAAAACTTCCAGTTTCCTCTTCCTCCTTCACCCTTCTCAGAACAGCTCTAGACATTAACAGAAACTGGGCATAGATGTGGGGTTATCCTGAGACATGTTTTCAAATGCACAAAGGACATGTGTTCTAGTGGGGTGAGGTTTTCAGCACTCATGTACTTGCTTTTCAAGTATGTAACAGTAAGAC
Source organism: Indicator indicator (assembly GCF_027791375.1). NCBI lineage: Eukaryota > Metazoa > Chordata > Aves > Piciformes > Indicatoridae > Indicator > Indicator indicator. The sequence goes on from NW_026539208.1 coordinate 136,474, forward strand.
ATGATGTGATATCTTATGCATAGATTAGATTAAAACCTGCAGAAAGATTTGCTCTCCTGATAGCAGTGCTGGAGCTACATAGCTGCACTTCTAACTCTGCTCTGCAGTGGGTTACACAAACCACTGAACTGGAGTACATCTCTGGAAATTTCATTGTTTGTGGCCTACCAAATCCACTCACTACAACTCAACAATGGGATTTTGTCTTCACAGAATTAAAAAACATTTTAAAAGTAGCTGGATGGGGAAAAAGAAAAGGAGACAGAGACTAAGAGGCAGAGAGAGTTCAGCTAGTCAATATGTATGTGGAACTACAGCTTTGTACTTCATGGTCCAAGTCATAATCATTAAACAGAGCTGGCACACCCAGGGCTAGCAGTGCAGAACACATTCCCAAAGCACCCTCAGGACTAGTAATTTCTGCAGCCCAAATGGTCTCTCTTGTTTTCTCAAGAGCTTTGGGACTTGGCAGATCTACTCCCTTTGATTTCTTCCTGTCTTTCTAAACCCTTTCATGTAACCCTTTTTCAGAAGTCCTTAGGTAAGCTTTCTGATGGACTTCCCTTTCACAGAATCACAGAATCACAAAATGTCAGGGGCTGGAAGGGACCTTGAGAGATCATCTAGTTGAATCCCCCTGTTAAAGCAGGATCACCTATACTAGGTCACACAGGAACTCATCCAAGTGGGTCTTGAATATCTCCAGAAAGGGAGACTCCACAAGCCCCTTAGGCAGCCTGTTCCAGTGTTCTGTGACCTCACAGTGAAATAATTCTTCCTCCTGTTTCCATGGAACTTCCTATACCTCAACTTCCACCCATTGCACTTGTCCTGTCATTGGACATTGCCGAGAAGAGCCTGGCTCCATCCTCTTGGCACTCACCCTTCACATATATATATATATGAATGAGATCATGCCTTAGTCTCCTCTTCTCCAAGCTAAAGAGCCCCAGCTCCCTCAGTCTCCCCTCGTAAGGAAGATGTTCCACTCCCTTAATCATTTTCATGGCTCTGCACTGGACACTCAAGCAGTTCCCTGTCCTTCTTGAACTGAGAACTGGACACAATATTCCAGCTGTGGCCTCACCAGGGCAGAGTAGAGGGGGAAGAGAACCTGTCTCGACCTACTGACCACACCTCTTCTAGTACAACCCAGGATACCACTGTCCGCTTTGGACACAAGAGCATATTGCTCATGGTCAACCTTCCATCCACTAGGACCTCCAGGTCCTTTTCCCCATCACTGCTCTCCAGCAGGTCAGTCCCCTACCTATATTGCTACATGGGGTTGCTCTTTCCTGTGTCCAAGACACTACACGTGCCCTTGTTGAATTTGAATGGCAGCACAACCCAGCCAGCCACTCCACCCAGCTTGGTGTCATCAGCAAACTTGCTGACAGTGCACTCTTTCTCCTCATCCAGGTTGTTAATGAATATATTGAACATCACTGTTCCCAGTACTGACCCCTGAAGGGCTCCACTAGTTACAGGCCTCCAACTAGACTCTATCCCACTGACCACAACTCTCTGACTTCTTTCCTTCAACCAGTTCTCAATCCACCTCACTACCTGATCATCCAGACCACACTGCCTCAGCTTAGCTGCAAGGATGCTGTGGGAGACAGTGTCAAATGCCTTACTGAAATCAAGATAAATCACATCCGTTGCTCTAGCATCATCTATCCACCTAGTTATGTCCTCATAAAGGCCTATCAGGTTGGTCAAACGTGACTTCCCCTTGGTAAAACCATGTTGACTGCTCGTAATGACCCTCTTGTCCTTGATATGCCTAAGGACAGTGCCAAGGATAAGTTGGTCCATTACCTTTCCAGGGATGGAGGTGAGGCTGACTGGTCTATAGTTACCCAGGTCCTCCTTCTTTACCCTTTTTGAAGACTGAAGTGATGTTTGCACTCCTTCAGCCCTCAGGCACCTATCTTGTGCACCATGAGTTACCAAAGATGATGGAGAGTGGTCTGTCTGTGTCTGACCTCTGCCAGCTCCCTCAGCACCCTTGGATGCATCTAATCAGGACCCCTGGATTTATGGATGTCCAGTTGACTTTACTGTTTTCTAACCCAGTCCTCATCAACCAAGGATAATTTCCCACTTGTCCTGCCTTTCTCTGGGGCCTTGGGCTCCCAAGGAGAGTTGCCAGCAGTATAGATGGAGACAAAGAAGGCATTTAGCAACTCTGCCTTCACTGTGTCCTCTGTCACCAAGGCACCCACCTCATTCAGCAGTGGGCCTACATTGCCTCTGGTCTTGCAATGTATTTGAAGAAGCCTTTTCTTGTTGTCGACCTCCCTCGCAAGGCTGAATTCCAAGGATGCCTTGGCCTCCCTAGTAGCCTCCCTACATCCTCTGACAACTGTCTTATATTCCTCCCAAGTGATCAGCCCCTCCTTCCACGATCTGTGGACTCTCTTCCACCTGAGTTTGGTTAGCAGTTCCCTATTTAACCAGGTAGGTCTCCTGGCTCCCTTTCTCGATTTCCTACTCTTTGGGATGCTCTGATCTTGAGCTTGCAGGAAGAGGTCCTTGAATGTTAACCAACTGTCTTGGGCCCCTTTGCCTTCTAGTACCCTGTCCCATTAGATTTCCCTTAGCAATTGCCTGAAAAGGCCAAAGTTGGCCCTGCTGAGATCTGGTGTTGTAATCCTGCTTGATACTTTCTTCCGACCACACATGATCCTGAACTCAACCATCTTGTGCTCACTGCAGCCAAGACTGCCCTCAACCTTCACTGCTTCTTCATGCAAATGGTGGAGGAACCAACAAGGAGAGGAGCATTACTCACCATTTGCATGAAGAAATTATTATCAGTGCACTGGAAGAACCTCTTGGACTGTGGATGGATGGCTGCATAGGCCTTCCAGGAAATACTGAGTAGTTAAAGTCGCCCATGACAACCAGGGCCTGTGATTATGTGGCTGCCATCAGATGTCTATAGAACATACTGATTAGGTGGTCTGTAATAAACACCCACAACAGTGTCACCCATGCCAACCTGCCCCTTAATACACACCCATAAACTCTCAACTCGGCTCTCATCCACCCCTGGGCTGAACTCAACACATTCTAGTTGCTCTCTCACATAGAGAACACCACCACCACCTTGCTTAGCTGATCTATGTTTCCTAAAAATGACAGTCATGTGAGCTGTCCCACCATGTCTCTGTAATTGCCACCATATTATAACCCCTTGACCACACATGGATTTCTAACTCCTCCTGTTTATTCCCCATGCTGCATGCATTGGTATACAGACAGTGTAGGGAGCAAGCTGAGCACACTGATTCCACCCTGTGGGAGTGGGAGGCCTTCTGATCCACAATAATACCAGGACACTGCCACCTCTCTGCTATCTCCCCATGATCTTTCTGGCCCCACTTTTCCCCTCTGTTGTGAATCTCTGTTATTTTCATAGCAAAACCTTTGTAGTGTCAAACATAACACACTTATTAGCCTTCCTTCAGTGACAGTTTCTGCCAAGAGTAAGATTCACTCCCTGTGCCAGCTTGAAGCTTTCTGTTGCCTCTGCAATGTAGGACTGGATGTTTTTTCCCTTCTTACCACCACTGCTGCAACTCTGGCTCCATCAGCCTTTGGTGGCTCAGCTTTGCCTTTGTGTGTACGCATCTCCCACCCATGCTAGCCTAGCTTCCACTCTACTACCTGCTCTGACTTTCACTGCTGGTCCCCTAGTCCCTCCAACATACTGCTGCTTTGAAACTTGTTTCAGGTGTCTAAAATAAAGTGAAGAGGAAAAGTGGTCCAAGCAAAACAGCAATGCAATATCACTGTTTGGACTCTCACAACTCATGTGTCCCTATTGCTTTTAGATCTTTTGGGAGCAAAAGAGTTGTCTCCTCCCCAAGAATGCTGTTTTATTTAATTTAAGGCTGTTTAGGCCATGCCAGTCTCAAGTGGTTCCAGCAGAAAGTTTTCATTTAACAAATATTAATTCATTTATATCCTCATGTAATAAATATCCTTAAACAGAATCACAGAATAGTAGGGTTTGGAAAAGACCTCCAGAGATCATTGAGTCCAATGCCCCTGCCAAGGCAGGATCAGGTAGGGGAGGCCACACATGAACACATCCAGTTAGGTCTTGAAAGTCTCTAGAGAGAGAGACTCCACAACCTCTCTCAGCAGCCTGTTCCAGTGTTCCATTGCCCTTGCAGTAAAGAAGGTCCTCCTCATGTTGAGATGGAACTTCCTGTCTTCCAGTTTGTGTCTGTTGCCTTTCACAGAGCACCACTGAAAGGAGACTGGCTTTTCTTGACAACCACCCTTCAGATATTTGTAGTTTTCTCTAGACTAAACAACTCCATTTTTTTCAGCCTTTCCTCATAGTACAAGTCTCTTACTCATCCTTGAGGCCCTCCTTTGGACTCTCTCTCCCTCTTGACCTAGAAAGCCCAGAACTAGACACAATACTCCAGATGCGGTCTCAGTAGGGCAGAGTAGAAGGAGAGGAAAATCTCCCTTGATCTGCTGGACACATTCTTCTCTATGGAGCTGCTTTCCAGTAGGTCAAGCCCTAACCTGCATGGTGTTGCTCCTCCCCAGATGCAGGACTCTACATGTATTCTTGTTGAACCTCATTAGGTTCCCCTTTGCCCAGCTCTCAAGTTTGTCCAGCTCTTGCTGAATGGCTGCATAGCCTTGCAAGTGTCCTCCCAGTTTTCTATCAGCAGCAAACTTGCTGAGGATACACTCTACCCACCTCATCCAGGTGTTGAATAAGACTGGATGCGGTACTGATCCCTGGTGAGCACCATTAGTTACAGGTCTTCACACTGTTGATCATGAGCTCTATCCATTTCACCAACCACCAGTTCTCAATCCATCTCACCAACCACTCTTCTAACACAAATTTCCTATGGGGATGGAAGTGTCAAAAGCTGTACTAACGTCAAGATAGACAGCATCCCCTGCTCTCCCTGTATCTATCCATTCAGTTGCACCATCAGAGAAGGCTGTCATATTCATTGAACATGATTTCCCCTTGGTAAATCCATGCTGCCTACTCCTGATAAACTTCTTTTCTTCCATGTGCTTAAAGATGACCTCCAAAATTAGCTGCTCCATCACCTTTCCAGGGGTGGAGGTGAGGCTGACTGGTCTGTGTATGTTTATTAATGGATTTTATTTGAATCAAAGGCAACTAAGATGATAATCAACAGCCACAAAATATTACTGTTATTTTATATTGTTAATCGTACTTGGCATTTATATCAGAAAATCCTCCATTCAGTTTATCTATATACACAACTTTCCCCCAAACAACCTGTTTTTCACTGATTTAAATGTTTTGTATATTTACGTAGGCACCAGTGTCTCATCCAAAGCCTAGAATTTTCTGATCATTTTGGTAGTAGAAATTTCTTACCTGAAATAAACCACCTGAGCTGACCTAAAGTAGTGTCCTAGAGCTGGAGATGAACTGTAGACATCTGTTAACTTAAGGAGAAAAAAAGAAAATATAAAGGAAAAATACATTCAATATATTCTTCTATTCACCCTCTCTTTTCCCCATAAAAGCACAGCAAATCATTCTTAAAAGGTATTTAAAGGGACTTAACGCAGATGGTGAAAATCAGATATCAACAAATATGTGCCCTGGAGAAGGTACACAATCCTTCTGAACTTGTTCATCTAAATGATTACCATATTACTGAAATACAATGGAGGCATTCAGGGTGAACTAAAAGTGTGTGCTCATGTTGCCATGTACAATTTCGTTGTTTGGCTTGGGTTTTTATTAGTAACAAAAAACCCTTTACTCTTACTTGGCAGGGGGAAGTGTCTCACTACTCAAACTTTCTACAGTAAGTCTAAGTCAGCACTGCCATGGCTGCTGAGCTTATTTCAGCCATAACTTACAGCTCAATGGAAATGTCAGGCTATCATTGCATACTTACAGGAGAATGGAACAAACAGGATTTTTAGCCAGCATTGGGTTTAGGTGACCTTCACAGGCCTCTCCTACCCTAAATTATTCAATGATTCTATGAAAAATAGAAGATTGTCCCAGCCATTACTCAAATTTGTGAAAAAAAACAGGTGCCTTTTTTTTAATTGGTGTAAATTATACTACAATGATTCCAGTTTTGTTCTATGTACTTGCAAAATTGCAGATGACCGAGTTGCTACGCAGAGAAACAGAAACTTTTTATAAAGGAAAGCACTGAATCAAGCAAAATGAGCTTTGCCAGGAAATACATCAACACGTACCCTCTTAGTAACATCTTCAAAGAAGAGGTGTGGAAGACCACACATTAATTCCAATGTTCCTGAAAAATTGCGACAATTTCTACTATTTAGTAGTGCTTCAGGATCCCAGTAGTCATCTTCATCTGTGTAAACATCTAATATTCAAAAAGAGATTGAAAGGAGAGGAAAAAGCTCCAGTTAGCAGAAGTATTAAAACCCCACAATTTTCTGGCTTTCTCCAAGGTGGTTTTCTTGCAAATTTTCTATGTAATGACTGACTGAGAGTGACAGAAAGAAAGTGCAAGTCACCTGAAGAAGTGACAGCATGTGGAGGTCAGTGACTCGCCCCAATTAGCAAAAACTCATCTGCTTTGGAAGGCACTGATACCATGTGAAGGGATCTAAGTGATCCATTGTACTTACTGCAAAGTTACAAGTACCATTTCCAATCATTCTCGCAACATTTTCTCACTTAAGGCTAAAATTACCATCTGATCAGGATACAAGTTGCTTGCTGCCTGCTAAAAAGTTCACTCAACACACCACCTTCTGCAGGCAGCATCCTAGTCCCTTCAGCTGTTTACAGGAGGAGTTTAAAGGATGCTACTGTTCAATTTGTGTTATATGAGTTTGTATATATTGTACATTTGTATTATAGGATGAAACAAAAGTGAGATACTTACTGGAATAAAGACTTAAGCTGATAAGAATGACCAGGAAGAACACTAGAAAAATGGTAGTAATAAACATCCATAATTTACACTTCCAGAAAACTACATTCCTGCATGATTTCCAGTGATCTCTCTCCTAGGAAAGGGCATATGGATTAGTATAATTCCTATAAAAGGAAAGGGTATGTAGATTAGTGAAATTCATCAGTAAAAAATGTCACATTTAGAACAAAAAGCTCCTTCATAGATGGGAAACCTTCATTGGTAAGCAACATCCTGCACCAGGGGTTCCCACCTGCTGCACGTGGGAATGAAGACCTGTAGAAGGCAAAAGAAATTCACAGGCAGGTTATTACTTGAAAGAGATGTTATTATCCAGCTGTGCAAACTTTCAACTCCTAAATTGCCTTTAAAGCTAAGGTGATTTGATGGCTTCTGCTTTCCACACCCCACCCCCCCGCTCCCCCCAACTATGTCAATTTGATTTTCATATTCCACAAGCTGTCCTTTCAATGTTTGCCATCTCTCTGTAGGAATCCTGTCTGGATGCAAATCACCTTGTGATTGTATCAAGGACTGAGATATGTCCCAACAAAGGGTAAGATCTGCTCACAAGACTGCAGCTGCCCCGGAAGGGGAGGTGATGGTGAAAAAATGCAACAGAAACACCACCTGGCTTGGTCAGAAATGTGTAATGGGCGGAGGCCACTGGAACTGACTCTCTGGAATGTGCAAAGACAAAATCATCTCTACCCATCAGCTACCCCAGAAAGGGGAGATGGTGGAAAGGCTTCTGGACTATACAACAGATTCACCATCTGGCATGATAAGCCCCTGATGTGTATTTTGTGTACGGACAGGTAAAAGGTGAAGAAGGAGGTGGAGGCCTCCCCACAATGGAAGATCCCTGTGGCACTGAAGCAATACACAGGAAGATTCCCTGGGGACAACACCTGAACACCTATCTAAAACTGACTAAAACACTGTATAAAAGACCTGAGCGATGCTTGCTCAGAAGAAGAAACTCCATTGAAGACACCACATGCTGGAAACATCACCAGACAACACAAACTGAAAAGGACTTGGACTTTGGAAACTTTTCCTCTCCCCTCCTCCAGCCAATGGTAATATAACCCTTTCCTGCTCTTCTCTCTCTTCCTCTCTCTTTCTCCTTTAATAAATAATCTTGGCTTTTGATATTTGACCTTGATTGTGCCTTTAATTTCACAACACAGGAATGTTCAAAAAAGAACTGAGTCTCTCTCCTTCCTCCAGACAGAGACAGTCTTCCAACCAAAAAGGTGTCTGTGGAGGAATTTCCAGAATCATTCACCTTTGCAATGTTGATAGCATCAGTCTGCATAGCTCCTGGGTGCCAGCAACCAAAGTAAATGGCCTGCTGTTCATTAGTTACTACTGCATTTTAAACCACCACAAAATAATTAAGATTTTTTTTACAGCTGACTCTTTCCTTCAGAAGATTGGAAAATCAAAGGCAATTGAATACATCTAACAGAAAGTTTATTAAAATCTCACCTGTTCTAGAAGAACACAAGGAAACACTCTTGGGTTAATAATTGCATTTAATTTAATTTTTAATAAGATTTAAGACCATGGCAGAAATTAGTCTTTTAGTTAGTTATTCCATCAGTACTAATATTAAAAGAAAAACCGAAAAGCTTAGGTGATACAGCAAAACATAAAAACTACAATTATTTATTTTTCTTTCCACAGCCGAAAGATTGAAGGAAGGGAATGAATTCATAAGTAGACCATGTTCTCTTTTGGATCCCTCCTCCTTTACCATAAACCCAGCAGTAAACTCCATGTTCTTTTTTGACATCAGTGTCAGGCAAAAAGGAGCACATGCTGTAGGCTGGCTGTGTCACACACATGCAAGTTATCAGAAGCCAGGTGCTGGGGGGGAGGCACTAACCTTGGTTTCTTTCCTTTACTTTATGAACTAAGAACCCAGAGTAATAGAAAACCTGTCACTAAATTTAACTGACGTCCACCAGCTGGTTTAAATGTTTTTTGGGAACAGCAGATGAACAGGGAGAGATAACAGACACCAACAGAAAGATCTTACAAGAGTCATTTCTCCAGGAGCAGAGACAGAGAAAAGTACAGTTCTCTCTGTAGGCACTCCTAGGAACATGCAAAACTTTGCTTTGGTAGACAATGAAAGGCAAAGGCTGAATATGGTTTTGTTATCCACATGATTTCAGGTGTGATCATTGTATTGGGTTTGGCTGAGCTGGAGTTAATTTTCCTCAGAGCATCTTTCTAGTGCTGTGTTTTGCAGTGCTGTAGCTGGCTGTTGATTACACACCAGTGTTTTGGCTACTGCTGAACAAGCACTCGAGCTGTGCTTTTCCAACATTTCCCCACCCCACTGAGGTGTGGGCAAGATCTTGGGAGGGGACACAGCCAGGCCAGGTGACTCAAACTGGTCAAAGAGATATTCTATGCCATATGACATCAGCTTAGATATATATACTAAGTGAAAGAAGCAAGTGCGGGGATATTCATCCATGGCTTCTGCCCTCCAGAGCAAATTCTACACATAGAGCCCTGCTTCCCATGAATGACCAACTACTGCCTGCTGATGGGCAGTAGAGAATAACATCTCTGTTGGCTTTTTATTCTGCTCATGGCCTTTGCCTGTGCTTTGCATTATTAAAATTGCTTATATTTTATTACAGGCCTTTTGTTATATTTTTCCCTTCTCTCCTGTCCATCTAAGAAGGGGAGTCATAGAGTGGTTTTGGTGGACTTTGGCTCCCAGCCAGTGCCAAACCACCACAATCATGTTTACATGTATATTTTTTAATTTGATTTTTAAATGTATTAGAGGATTGAAGCTTCAATCTAATATTTGACATTAGTGTATTGTTTTGTATTTGAAAAAGGAAAAAAGCCTAGCACTATAAAATCAACCATTGCAATATCAGTTGAGAAAGACAGCTATCAAGCCCACAGTCTGATTGAGCCACACATTTAGATTGTTACAAAAGCATAATTCTCAATCATGGATAGCAAATTGGCTTGATCTCAAGCAAATGCTCATTTCCGCAACTACCTCAACATCCTCTGGATGTTGTCTGTATATGCTGCAAGGCTGCTGGGAGGAAGAAACAGCAGAGAAAAAATCTTTCCCTGGTGGGCAGGGTAGTTCTGATTAACCTGCCTCAAGTAGGAAGCAGAGCATGATAATTGTCCATCAGTCTCTATAGGATAGGAAGACACTTGCCAGAATCATCAGCAGAACCCAAATGAAAACTCAGTTCTGGAAAGAGAAAAACCAGAAACTTAAGAGTAAAGTTTCTCAGTATAGCCAAATAGATCTCATTCTTGCCTCTCCATCACTTTCTCCCATTCCTCTTTGCACATTCCTAGGATTTGTCTGATTATGCAGCAAGGTCATACAGGTTACCAGGTCAGGGAAGTAGCTGCTACAGTAGAGTAACTAAGGTTTTTACCTATCCAGTGAGATGAAGCAGCCCAGAGCTGAGCAGCTTAGTTTGTACAAGGAAGCAGTTGGTGCTGTCAGGAGCAGGAAGGGAGAGGTAGTGTGACTAATACAGATGAGCTTTCAAGAGGGCTCAACTATCCCTACAGAAAAATGGGAAACTTAGCTCTATCACAGATATTCCCTCTGCTCATGAGTAAGCAATGAAAATCACTGTACCACAGTTGCCTGTGAGTGTGTATTAATCCTCTGCCAGTGTTAGGACATTCCATATCTTTAAGCTAAACACTGGGAGCTGCCTTTCCTCAGGACTCACATGCTGGTCTTAAATGAGGTTTTGGCACACATTACTCATACGAATTCATAATTGTTTACAACTGTAAATTACTCAAAGATGAAAAGAGAGTGTGTCCAGCATGATCTGTAGCCAGACAGCCTATTTTTCTTTTGGCAATGCTGTTTTCTGATTAATTTGTTCTGAATGAAAGGCTGGTTTTAATATGGATTACAACTTTCCTCCTTTCCAGTTTTAAGTCAAATCCCACTGACAGAACATGAAAAGAGAAAGCAAAACACAGCAGTACCAATTACAACTTAATTTCCTAATTTACAGTTCAGAAATGGCCACGCCCCAAACAAAAAAAAGCTTAAAATCCCATTCCAATACTAGAATGTCATTGAGAAAATGCAAATAAATGTGTTTAATGGGGTTTCAGCTTTACTTTCAAGTGAATAAACTTTTCCTTTCCCACCAACAAAACAAACCACCCCTACAAGATGTTCCTGCAAACTGAAATTTCTCTTGCTGTGTGTTGTTTTCCCCAACAGCAAGAATCAAAGGAGCAAATGAAATTCCTACCTTTCTTGTTTGAGTATTTAGAGGTGTGTCACTTTCCTCCACATTATCTTCTTGTAATTCAACAATTTCATCCTCCTGACCAGAGTTTTGCCTTTTCATAGCTTCTGTCTCTGTGTGAGGACCTCTGTCTCTGAAGCAAGCATGAAGGCAACTCATTTCCATCTGGTTTCAGCTGCAGCTGTGGTCAGTAACAGTTCTGGTATTGTAACAGCAAGAGTTATGATAGTTTCCACAGGAGTGATCTCAAAACACTTGATAAATAGGAGAAATTCCTTGGAAGGACAAAGTCATCTGCACTAGCTGCAGAGAAATAGGAGGCAGAGGAAATACTGATTTGGCTAGTTGTGAGAACTACATTTCTTGGCTGTGTAACACTAGGTTTTCCAGTTTGTCTACCTTAATGTACCAGCCCTTGACAAGCGGGTGACTAAACCTTCAGCAATGTTGTCATTGTCAGAGGGAGTTTTGAAAGGAGCTGGATTGCTTTCCCTGCTGCTGTCAGATGAAACAGTAAAACACTGCTGCTATCAACTCAGCTAAACAAACAGATACAGTTATGAACAGCACAAACTGAGTGAAGGTTCACACAGCTTGTGGCTCAGTTAAGCTGTGAAGGGAAACCATAATAAAATCCACCTACACTTCTAATTTTAGTCTGCCTGTATAGTCAATAAAGAAATGAACACTACTGATCTTTGTGCTATGAACTGTACTCTCTCTAGCTGTTAGCCTAAAATCACATCTGTTCACTTACTATCCAATCTAAACCTGAGAAGCTAATTTCTTGTATAAAAGCCAAGGACAAATCTGAAGAGGAGCATGCTTTTATGAAGCAAATCATAGCAAAAGTTGAGAGCTGGTCTGCGCTAGCTTCTCACATGAACTCTCCCATGCTAGTTAAGAGTCACTGATAACCAGTTGCAGATGAGGACTGATTCCTCCCCTCACTTCCTGAGTATCATCCTATCTTATTTCTCCTGTTCTGACTCCATCCTCATGTTTTTCCTTCCTCCCCATGCAACACTTTTCTCCCCTCTGGCTCAAAAGATTTGGGCAGGCATCTGGTAACTGCACTCTTTCTCTCTTGTCCCAGCACAGAGAAGATCATGTATTAAGAGGGAAACAAAGGCTCTCTCTTCCAGCTCCCTGCCCTGCTGGCTGAGTATCCGCTCACAACATTGCTCCTTCTTTTCATGCCAAATGCTGAGGATGTGTGGTTTCCCAGATCTTCTCCTTGTACAACTCATCAGGTAACTGATGCCTGGAGTATTCCCTGGGGTTCAGATTCCTGATGTCATGTCAGAGCCATCAAGGAAAAGGCACTCCATAAACTTTGTTTTATTCAGCAAATGAAATGCAAATTCATACCCTTACCTTTTGGTTCTGGAGGATCCTTGAAACTGCAGAAGGATGAAGCTGAGCAGCCATCAAGATCAAAATGTTTGTCTGGATCTACAGGATTTTACCTGGGACACCTTCACTAGAAAAGCCTTTACTTGCTGCTTCTCATTACTCCTGCTGGTGATGAGTTTCACTTGTTTAATATTCAACTCACAGAAAGAGACCTTACCTTCCTACTGAGTAGTCTGAAACCAGAACTGTTTTACTAAGTCACATGAGTTAATCATTATGGATCTCACCCTGCAAAAGTCAAAGTCCTTTTATTTTCATCTGTGAAGGAGTTCCTTACAAAGTCTTGAATTTCCTCCTCTTGGGTAATCTAACTTTCACACTTAGAAGCTGAGAACTGATCTTAACTTTTCTGGCCTAGGATTTCATCTAAAACAGAACAGCAGAAAACCTTTTTTCTTCCACAGTGAAGACATATCTGGTTTCCATATAAGGAAAAGAAACTTGTGCCCTTAAATGTGTACTTTAGTAAAATGGGCAAGTTCAGCTCAGCTTTACTCAAAGTGGAAGCTCCAAGGTAAAATGTATCTGTGATTGTACATGGGGACTAGAAGAAGATTAACTATTACAGATACTAAATCTCCTAAATATAGGGTTTAAGTATCGTGTCAATACATAAACTTCTGTGGTAAATTTGACACAAGTATTGGGGCAGGGGAGAAATGCAGAAGTAAATGCAGCATCAGAGTTTGTCATGAAGGAGACAGATAATAGAGGAGGCTAATAGTCACTGATTTATTACAATTAAATCTGCTCTCGTTCCGACACAATAAAATTACAGGTTCAGATGTTGGTTGGGAAAACACTGTTGTACAACTAATTAAACTATCAAACAATTAAACTATTTGAAAAGACAAAGCAAAATGTGCACACAGCTCACTCATAAAAGGAAAATCTTGTTATGAAAATTGTTTAATTTATAAGCTATATGGCAAATATTAATAAAAATATTAATAACTTTTTATTTTATTAATATGAAAAATTGCAAAAAATTATTAAATAGGTTCAATGTACAGTTAGAATATCTATTTACAGTGGGAATGTACAGTATCTAGGCAAATATAACAATTTTAAAAATTCTATGCAAACTGGTAGGAACATCAGAAAGAGAGAATCCTTGGGAGCGAAATGGCACTCAGCCACACGGGGAGACTCGACAAGAACCGTTAATTACTCACGGCTGATTCCACCCAAGTGGCAAGTGCTGCTGCTGTGTATTAGCTGTTGAGGCTTTTGGAGTGCTCTCTTGTGCCAGTCACAGCAGGCTGCCGGCAGGAAGGCCACCTGGTCTTGGGGCTGGTCTGGCTTCAGTGGACAGTGGGTTTTTGACTCTTATTATGACAGGCACTTGCTTTGCCCTGGGTAAACTGAGGCACAGCAAAATTCTGGTTGCAAAGGGAAGCAGGCTTGGTTCTGGCTCCTAAGCTCATGTCTTCTCTATCTTGCAGTGTGTAGGCTCGTGGCTTTTATCCCAGGCTCTGGACCGGGCAACTCAAGGCAGGGCGAGGCAACTTCAAGCAAGGCGGGTCCAAGAAGGCAATTCAAGCAAGGCTTAAGCAAGGCAACTAGAAATCAGCCTCTATATATCTCTTGACTGAGATTCAATTGGGCCAATAGGGCAATGGAAGCCAGTACATAGTAACCCAATGAAAAGGGGTTCTGCCAGGCTGTGGCCATAACAGACAGAAACACAGGCCTGGTCAGGAAGGAGCAGTGGCCAGTACATGTGCTCTTACACCAGAAGCAGACTTGTTTACCAGACACGCACGGTCCTGTCCCCTTTGTTCCTTTTCCCACATTACCCTGACTTTCTCCAGGAAGGAGGGGGGAGATGGGGGCCATGTCTAGATACATCAGGGCCTGTCTGGATTTTGTGCTGGCCTTGTTCAGCCCTACTATGACAAATCTCTCACAGATACCCAGGATATATATCTATCTATACATATCGATATCTATCTATCTATATATATATACACGCTCACCCAGGGCAGGGTGCGTTTGAGGTTCCTTAGGTTCCATTCTAAAGGGGAGAAGGTCCAATCTGCGAAGGCTGCTCCTGTGGAGCAAGAACCAAAGAACACCTCTCTATAGCAGAATTCCATTTATACCCCTGTTGTTTTGGCTGTGATCAATTCTCAATTAGTTGGTCTCCAAGCAAACAAAAGATCAGCTCCTCACAAGTCCTAAGTCTTCCCTGACAGGGTGGGAGGTGTGGGTGGGTATTGTTTGCAACTACCACAGTATTAGACACAAGATCTAAAACTAGAAAAGAATCACATGTTTATGTACTGTAGAATAAAAGCATGCTATGTGGACATCAATGACTGGTATCCAAATTGACAACTTTATATTTTTTTTGCTTGGTTGGTTGGGTGTTTTATATATTAAAGATGAAACCTAAAGAGTTCTAAACACTGAGTACAATTTTAAGATCATCTAAACCATCTTTAAACCATATAAAAAGATGGGCTGATCAGGCCATTAGGAGGTAACAATTATCAAGGCCAGATTTACTGTTAGGGTTAAAAGTATGTGGCTGTCATTTCCTCTTCTGCTTTCTTTGAGTCCAAGGATGCATTGAATGACATAAATTGCTTTTCCTGTTTTTGTCCGTTTCAGTGTAGTTTGGCCTTGTAGATAGAGCCCAGAAAGAGATACAAAACAAAAATCCTGACCCTGAATCAGTGCAAATCTATGAGAAGTATGCTAAAAATTCACAAAGCATACCAGAGCAGGGAAATACACTTGTAACTATTACAGACATCAGAGTCCACAGATATGTTCAAATTGTAAAGAGAACATAAGAAAGCACTAAATCTTCCTTTTGTTTAATTAATTAAAAATAAGTAGTTCTTTCCTTTCATTGCAACACCATCCTAAAGAACCTAAATGATGATCTTCTAGTTCTTTAATGAAAATTTCTTGTATCCTAACATTAGTGAGTTATATATCTGATGCTTTTAAGAAACCACAGGAGTCTAAAAACTACAGCTCAGAAAGGAACAGTTGTACAGTGGCAGCATAAATAGAGAAGGAATTTATCTCAGCTTTGTATCCATAGATTTGTATTTTTAAGAAATATTATGTAATTATGATTAGAATCCTCTTGCATCACTAAGGTAATATATATGTGAGTTGAATATGTATGGGATATGGCCATGAATGTGTTTATGTGGAAACATATATACATACAAAGGAGATTTGGGGAGGAGGAAAGTTTGGAAAAGGGGGATTTGGCTGGATTTTTATTACAGATTCAAATCCATTTTATTTTATGTTTATGGCATTGCTGGTTTTCCTGTTGGGGATAAGGAAGATGAATCCATAAGGAATGTGAAGTTGTTCTGAATTTGAACAGCTACTGCTAGATGAACAACAAATAATAGTTTCTTCATAAAGAAAGTCCATTCTTTCACAAAGAAACAGTCAATAACATCAATATCATCAGAGACATGATACACTACTGTAGGAATTAGTTTTCATAAGGCACATCTTCTTCGCAAATAGATTTGTATATTGATGAATTGATAAAGTGTTCTCACCTTAGCGTGTACACCAGGACTATTGTACTGAGCACATCCTTCACCCCAGCTCACAATTCCAGCAAGGTATCATCTATTTGTCTTTCCTGTGAAGACCAAGTGACCACCAGAATTTCCTTAAAGGGAGTTCAGCAACAACCAATGCGATGCGCCTGTCCCAGAGGGGGAAAAGGATTCTAGGGCAGAAGTTGGCAGGGCTCATTGATAGGGCTGTAAAATAGATTCGGAGGGGGAAAGGGTTATTAATCTCATGTGACAATGATTGGGGCAGGTCACCAGAGGCAGAGGGATGGAGTGCTAGCAAGGCTCTCAACTTGTTGCCCAGAGGAAAGCCAAAAAGGGAGCACTGGGACACCCCAAGGAAATCAAGGGGGATCCACCTAAGAGGGTGACATAGCCAGCCCAGTTGAAGTGCCTCTATGCAAATGCACGCAGTTTGGGCAACAAACAGGATGAATTAAGGGCAATCCCAAACACTGATATAGGCTGGGCAGTGCCTGGCTTGAGAGGAGCCCTGAAGAAAAGGACTTGGGGATACTGGTGAATAAGAAACTCAACATGAGCCATAAGCGTGCACTTGCAGTCCAGAAAGGCAATCATATCCTGGGCTGCATCAAGACGAGTGTAATCAGCAGGTTGAGGGAAGTGTTATATAATTTTTAGGTCTTGAATATACTTATACAGTTAGCTACAACAAAAAGTGTTTCCAGAAAAGGTTTAAAGACATATTAGAAATGTTTGCTCTTGTTTTCCATTTTCATTAAACACACATTCCCGAAGATGGGGATAGATTTCCAGAACTGTTAAAATATGTAGTGCTATCTGGTTGGCTGCTCTGCTACCACTGCTCAGTTACCTGTGTAGTAACAATATTGTCTGGAAAGTATGACTTGAGCAGCAACCAAGAAGACAAAAAAGAAAAAAAAATTCCAAAAGAATTCTCTATTATTTATTCTGATATTTTTTTTCGAGTGGATTGGAGTGATGTTTTCTCCTCCCAGATATGTTCAGGAAATATCAAATCTTCTAGAGGCAACAAAAAGAATAAGAGTGCTTCATCAGATGCATGCTTCTGTAAATACTTACAGATTTTAGGAACAGCTTGAACGTGAGTTTTCAGAGATTACCAGAGATTATCTCTGCTGCATCGGTCCTTTCATTATCTGCATTTATTTTACGTAGAAAACTAATAGGCATACGAGGCATATGCAAAAATGCACGTGTTATGGTGACAATAAAAGTAACCAAAAAAATTTAACTTTTTGGAGGTACCATGTGGTGAAGGCACCACATGTCCAGAATTATGCCCCCAAATACCAGCAAACTTGTCCCAACATGTTTTGGTAAGTCCCCCTTTCCACCCTCCTTTCAGGAGAGGAGGACAAAGGCCCAGGCACCAACCTGTATCCTAAGAGGTAAACAACTACATGCACCCATCGCATGGCATGCTCATGCTCTTTCCATCTAAGGGCATAATTCTAGCTTCATCTTTTCTATAGGTCGAAGCAGGTTGTTGACAAGTGTGCCCACTGGCCAGATCCAGATCCAGCCTCGAGAAATCTATAAGTACTACTCCATTTGTTTACTACCTTGCTCTCTACTTTTGCCTTCACTCGCTATGTAAGCTCGCACTGTGTAAGCTGTAAGCC
Source organism: Indicator indicator (assembly GCF_027791375.1). NCBI lineage: Eukaryota > Metazoa > Chordata > Aves > Piciformes > Indicatoridae > Indicator > Indicator indicator. The sequence continues at coordinate 154,302 of NW_026539208.1, forward strand.
TTCTCACACGCAAGCATACTGGAAGCCTCTGTGATACAGAAGAAGCCAGCCCGCTGAGCTACTCGAGGAACCTGCAAACAGGATGATCCCTTCTCTGAGAACCAGTGTCGTAAGTCCAGTCGAGAGGACTGAGGAAGACAGCCCCAAGGGTAAGCTTTAGCCCAGAAAGGGGAAAGACTAGTCTAAGCCTGGCAGTCCAGAACAGCTGCAAGCTAATTAAGCAGCCATAAGCAGAAACACACCTTGCGTGACCCCCGCCATTTGTGGGAGAGAAAAGGAGCCACCTCCTGTCACTGCTCCACAACCCTGTGTCATCAGGGCAAAGCACCCGGGATAAACCCTGAGAGAGAGAGAGAAGATAATCCTCTCCATTGAAATCAAGTAAAAGATTGCATCATAACCTTTAATGGAAAGCAGTCACCAAGATTCGGCATTGTCAGCTCGAGCCAAGCTGAGGGGGAAGCGCCGCTCCACTGCACCCCTCCCCCGAAACCCATCTCCGAGATCGGAGATGACCGGCCCCGCCTACCGGGAACCATCACCTCCCCACGACCGCGGGAGAAGGAAAGCCTCGCCCCTCTGTAGCTGCGGGAGGAGAAAGTAAGCCTTCCCCCCACCCTCGGAGGCGGGAGGAGAAAGAAGGGCACCGCCCAGATGGGACCAGCCCAGGTAGATAAGCAGCAAGTAGTCAGCATAACCCAGCAACTTGCCTCACTACAAAGAAAGAAAGGCAGAATGTATCTTTCCATGTGTGCAACATTCAGTAACATTCTATTCAAAGTGCCTGCGCGTAGCTGCGTGATATTCCTAGTTTAACTTGCCTCGTGATAACATTATAAATATCTCTGTACATAGTTGCAAGCCGCCAAGTGTCTTGTTGAGTCTCCATCTAGTGAACAAGCGGTGAAACTGCACCTTTCTATCCCTTAATTAGAAATCAATTCTGTAAATACTATAATTGGGTATAATTGTATATACTGTATATACAGTCATGGACTATATTTTTACAACCGTGCATTCAAATCAATATATATACGGTGATTAGTCAGTTATTAATAATTTTAATAATTACTAAATAATAATTTTCATAATTCATATTTCATAATTCATAATGAATAACCATCATCCTCCATCCCTAATCCCCTCGCATGACATACTATCAGGCTTTTAACATAATTTCAGTCACTATATTTTGTTCCTGTTCTTTGATAAACAGACATTCTTGAACTTTCTGTCTTACAACTCACTGCACAAATGTTTTCTGAACACTTGTGCTGACTTTGCTAGCCTCCAGGTGCTTTTATACACACGGCAACTCTACATTTCTGGATCCTAAAAAGCTGAGCCTTTGCTGATAATGCACTATAGACTAACAGTTCCAGCATTAATCCATAGACAACAGTACAGAAGATGCAGTCCAGCATCATGAACAGGATTCTCAACCCTATGCTACAGTCTGAGACTAACTTTGTACAAAAACCCCCTTCTCATAGTCCACCAACAACAGAAAGCTCTTGTGTCTTGCTGCATAAGGAGAGAAATAAGTATGTTAATAGAGCTGATAAGGATCACATACTAAGTAGTGTTTCAGACACTACAGAATTTGTATGCTTATCTAGCCTCTTCCTGAAAACTCTTTAAAAAAAACTGTGGCAAAAGCAAAAAACACTCCCCCCCCCTTTAAACTATCCATCCTCAGATTATAAAATTATATTTATTTTGTTAATTAAGACAGTTTCATGGTGGATAACATGTCCATACAAGATATTCGACTTTGGAATGTGGGAGCAATGAGAGGCAAATTATCATCTGATCTCACTTACTGAAAGGGACTACACTGTAACTCTGAGGATGGAGCCTTCCACAGACAATATGCCTGTTAGGAACAGAGATTTATTTGTCTGTGACTTGACTCCTTTAAAACTGGTATTTTTAAAAAACAACAGAATACAATAATTAAAAAATATTAAAGTCTGTATCTTTTGAGTTGTTACAGTAATTGTATGAAATCAAAACCATTAAAAATTAGTCATAATGTAGAATAAACCCCACCAGAATGTATTATAGGTTCCCTTGGGAAGCTGTCACAGCACTTAGTTTGTCAGGCTTCAAGATGTATCTGGAGGATGTACTTAGTCATATGGTTTAGTTTTAGGAAGTCCTGTAATGAGCAGGGAGTTTGACCCTTCCAACTTGAGATAGTCAATGATTCTAAATCATTGGTGGGGTGGAGGATGGGTGTAATATGAAAGATCTTTTTGTTGCCTTATGCAGAATAAAAGCTGTAAGGTGTTTTCACCCCAGCCTTTATTTGGAACACAAGACAGAGAGATCTCTAGTCTGGTTTGGTTCATAGATCCTACCTATAAAAGAATAACTGAGAAACTGCCATTTTCCTGTTGCAGGATTTTTTCCCCAAAGAGGCATCATTTGGGATTGAAGCCTAATTACCTGGTTTTATCATTACAACAAATTCTGCAGAATCTGAAATTGTAGTTGTATCAGCCACACAAGCCAAAGACATAAACCGGAGGGAAAAAAAGAATAGACAGAACGGGTATTAAATGGCAGGTACTTTGTTGCCAAAAAGCTCTATTGTAACAGGATCAGAATCATCGTCTCTTGAAGAACAGAACACGTGAGCTGCTTGTTTACTACTGACTTCTTTTTGTTCCACTGGGGTTAATATTTTAAGATAAGCAACTATATATTTGTGGCACCCAGAACATATTCAGATATTCTAGTAGTAAGCTCAGAGTCCAGAGTCCATTTCAGTGTGGGGGAAAAAAAAAAAAAAAAGCACCATAAATACACTCTAATTAGCATGCTGAACATGTTTTCCACCACTGATCTTCATTTTTGGCTTGCACAGCTCTGTTGAACTGCTGTGTGAAGAGTTGCAGCTGAATATGGTGGCAAAAAGCTCTCTTTTCTCTACACAGTAGAAATACTTTGTAAATATGCTACTTAAACAGTTAGACACTGAGATTGATAACTACACCTCACATAAACCATTGCAAGAATTTTTATGAAATTGGATGTTTCCATCCCTGCTGTACAATTATGCACTTTTCATATCATATTACAGCTCCAAACACATTTTTCTTAATATTTTTAAACCCTCTACTCTGCCCTGGTCAGACTGCACCTGGAATACTGTGTCAAATTTCAGGCTCCCCAGTTCAAGAGAGACAGGGACCTGCTGGAGAGAATCCAACAGAGAGCCATGAGGATGATTAGGGGACTTGAGCATCTTCCCTATGAAGAGAGACTGAGAAACCTGGGGTTGTTTAGTCTTGAGAACACGGAGAGGGAATCTCATCAATGTGTATAAATATCTGAGGGGTGGGTGTCAAATGGATGTGGCCAATCTCTTTTGGGTGGTGTGCAATGAAAAGACAAGGAACAATGGGTATGAGCTTGAACATAGAAGATTTCACCTCAACATGAGAAGAAACTTCTTTACAGTGAGGGTGACAGAGCACTGAAACAGGCTGCCCAGTGATGTTGTGGAGTATCCTTCTGTGAAGACATTCAAAACCCATTTGGATGTGCTCCTGTGCGGACTACCCTCATTGACCCTGCTTTGACAGGGACGTTTGACTCGATGATATCTGGAGGTCCCTTTCAACCTCTAATGTTCTGTGATTCTGAGATGCTAGATTAGCTCTTTTGAGAAATGCGGCTAACACAATTGCTTTTTGTTTAAGACTGCTGTTCACATGTACTTAGGAAAGTGTACTGAACTCACACAATTAGTGCAAGAAAGCAAGTGTTGTCTTGGGGGTTAAGAGAATACAAAACAAAAAGTTAAGCACTGAATTACAAAATTACTATAATTACAAAAAAAACCCAAAACCCAAACAAAGAAACAAGAACCAACAAAAAAAGCCCAACCCACAAACAACACAAAAAAACCAACCCACCCCCCATTCCTAATGCCTTTCAAAGGAATAATTTGCCTATAATTTTGAAATAGTAAGTTTTGTTTGTTTTGGGGGTTTTTTACCTAGGAAATGTTGGCCTTACTTCGAGACACACGGGCCAAGCTGTTCAGCTATATTCTTAAAGCTCTAAACAGTCGAAGCACCTGCTAGCTTTAAACTTCTTATTTTGAAGAAAAAAAATGATGTGACTAACCCAACTCCTCTCATTTCAAGTCTGATTCTGTAATAAAAATTTCTAAATTATTGCTATAATTATATGGGAACTTAGTAATTTTGGATTGCTTCTGCTGCCAGGAGGAATTTCTGTGACATTAGATCATGGAGGTCATGTTTGGAATTTCTATGCTTGCTTCAATATGGATAAAGCAGAAAGCTGGAACAAAAAAAAGCAAACCAAAACAAACCAAAAGATTAAAAGAAATCAGTATACCTGTTAACGTTATGGAAACGCTTACAGAACAAGAGGCTTGCAGAAACATGTATTTGTCCTTGGCATCTGTAGATATTGATTCGTAAAACAAACATGCAGCAATAGCCAGAGTGCTGAGTCAGTCCGATTGACAGAATTATGCCCAGAAGGAAAGGAGAGGAATGAGGAACAGGTTCAGACAACCACTTTTACTCAGAAATTCTAATTGTTAAACTTTCATATTCTGCAGTGCTACTCTCCTGGAGAGATACAGATTTTATGGCTATATGTTGAGAACAGGGAGATAACATACATAAGTGAAATACCCATTCTGATTTCAAAAACTGAAAAGACAGAAAGATAATTCCTAGAGGTTTTCAGGAAAGACAACAGTTACAAAGATGATACTCACAAGCAGAGAAAAATTTTATATATAAAATCCATAGCTTCATTATTGTTGTGCAAATACCAACTGCTGACTATTGCACGTTTTTTTGCTTTACCAAAGACATGAAGGAGAAAAGAAAATCAGTAGTTTATACACATATTAAATATTTGGATGCATAGCTTTGAACTTTCCATAGTATTCATTCACAATGTGCAAAATATCCATCCTGTCCAGACCAGCTGAGTAACACTTACTGAATGAATAGCGCAGGACTAGAATGATTACTGTAACTATTGAAGAAAGTATAGGCAATATTCCTAGATGTCACATTCTCCAGAAACATGTCATCCATTTGAAGAAACAGTACTTCTGACCCAAGCCTTTTCTATAACTTGAGCCGTAGTGAATATCTGTTCTCTAGACTTTCAAAAGAAAAGTTATTTTACTATATTTTAGTATATTTATCTTCTCCATCTTTTGAAGAGGCTTAATTTGATGGCTTAATATGAACTATGTAACACATGAAACCCACGTATTTCTAGGCTGCTTTTTTTTTGCAGTGTGCTTAATAAAGCTGTGTAAGCAGAGGGAAAAAATGTTATAACTTTTGTTAAAAGCAATATGTATATGAAGAATAGAGGTTAATAGACACCACGGTGGGCAGAGAATTCATTTACTGTGTTCCTAAGGTAAAGCTTAGTTGGTATCTCTTACCTGGACTGCAGTCTTCTCATATGGAGCTGGTATGGTGTACACAGAAATTCATCTGGGAGTGAATGCCCATATCGTGACACCTTTAAATCAGCCTAATAATAAAATCCTAAGTGAGTCTTCTTTCTTTTGTGTAACTCATGGTTATGATTATTAATTTATGAAATTATGACTATACTAAATATTTATAATAATATTAATTATTATTTATCAATATAAAATATTAATAACCTTTTAACAGCATATTGTAGATTCTAATGTACGGTTGTGTATATACCCCATAAACTGGCACAATTTATCAATTTTGAACCAAATTAGAAAAATGCAAAACAGTGATTCAATAAGAACCAAGGTTGCAATTCTGCTGCTTTGTCCGCCAGATGGCAACTCGACACAATCCCTGGTGACTTATACAGCAGTAAGGCTAGGTGTCAGGCACATACAATTTTAAAGGAACCTTTCAGTGATTTAAATCAATTTTGATCACAAATTATGGCTCTGGGCATTCCAGGAGCAGCATTATAAACAATAGATCACAGTACCACACAGGTTACAGTGCAGGGATTTTAAACAGAACCAAAATTGGTGTTAAACATGTGAACATTGAAAGAGATACAGTTTCGCTTATCAAACACTCATTGCTATGTTGTTGCTATGCTAGTCACCACTGAGGCTCATGGGGACCTGGCTGGCTCCTGTAGGCAGTCCCTTCCAGACACAGTGGAGGCAGCTGTGTCCCGCTGCAGTGGGGGTGTGACAAAGGCTGTGGGGTGCCTGGAATAGGCTCTCATGAGGTTCCCAGTGCTGGCAGTCCTGCAGAATCTGCAGGATGCTGTAGGGAACCAGTCCCTCTCCTTGAGTGGCTTGAGAGTGGGGAAAGGGGGAGTGGGGGTGGAGAAGAGTGGCATGGAGCAGTGCAGCTTTCCCCCAGCTCAGCTCAGAAATGAGCAAGCGTCTGGGACACTCACAGGCAGTCCTGGCAAGCATGGGTGATGCTCTGAATCATGCAGAGCTTAGCTCACAGGACGGTGGAGCAGCAGGCAGCAGCTCCTTCTCCCACCACTAAGCAGATGGCACACAGGGGCTGCTAGGTGCAGACCTACTTTGCAAGCGGGCACATGGAGGGCCGCTTTAGCTTGAAGGTCTGCAACTTTGAGCAACAGACACTTAGAACTGCCGAAAGGGTTTTGGCCAAGTTCTTCTAGTTGGATAGGCTTACCACTAGAGTCTTAGTCCCTTTAAGGCATGGTGGCAGCTTCTTCCTACGGGCGGGACTGCAGATACAGCACAAAGCTAGCTGTAGTTGCAGTGCAGCTTATGCAAAGGACTCCAGAATGAGCTGCTCCATCATCCTTCCAGGGATGAAGGTGAGGCTGACTGGTCTGTAGTTGTCTGGGTCCTCCTTCTTGCCTTTTTTGAAGACTGGAGTGGCATTCACTTTCTTCCAGTCGTCAGACACCTCTTCTGTTCTCCACAACTTTTGAAAGATGATGGAGAGGTGTTCAGCAACAGTATCAGCCAGCTCTTTCAACACTTGTCGATGCACCCCATCGAGGCCCATGGATTTGTATGTCTTCAGTTGGTATAAAAGATCTCTAACCCAGTCCTACTGACCAGTGGAATGTCCACATCTCTCCAGTTCTGCTCCCTTGCTTCCAGAGGCTGAGGCTTCCTTGGGCTATTCTTAGGAGTAAAGACTGAGGCAAAGAAGGCATTCAGCAACTCTTCTATCTCTGCATCATCGGTTACCATGTCTCCCACATCATTCAGTAGAGGGCCTACGTTTTGCCTGCTCTTCCTTTGTCTTCAACGTATTTGAAAGAAATCTTCTTGTTCTCTTTCACCTCTCTGGTGAGATTCAGTTCCAGGAGGGCCTTGGCCTTTTTTGTTGTATCTCTACATTCTCTGCCAGTACCACAGAATAAACATAATTGTAAAGCAATTTATGTTCACATTTCTTCTTTGAAATTAGAAATATCTAAGTCAGCAAGCCAACAAGTTCAGAGCATTCTCCATATAAAATAAAAAGAAAAAAAAAGTCAAGGGTGTTTTCAGGGAAATAACATTTTTTATACACATTGAGAGAGAGCATCAAAAAAACCACCCAAAACCTTGAAAAACAAAACTGGTCTAAGAAACCTCAGGCCCAGAAGACAAGAAGGAACAAATCAACCCTGATGCAGATCACACAGAGACTACAAAATGGATTAATTGGAAAGTAATCCCCACAGCTCAGAAATGCAAACTACAATTGCAGATAAATTGCTTTGTTGAACTTTTTTTTCCCCAACAACCTAGCTCCACTACCCACACACAACCAGATGATAAATTGCCCTCTCCATGGGAAAAAAAAACCCACAGGAAAAAACAAGAGGAAGCAAAACCTCTTTTCCATCATCTCTTACATGTAGATCAAGACTTTTTAAAAATTATACATTCAGAGAAACAAGTTTCATAGCAGTACCTCTAAGAGAACACAAGTTGTCTTCAAGCAAGGACAAGATCATTGCCATAATACCAATCACCATGTTTGTAATGGTAGAGCCAAATAGGTTCAGTACAAACCCAGACAGGCCTTAAGATGCCTAGACATGGTCATCCTCTCTCCCCTCCTTCCTGCAGAAAGGGCAACGTGGGAAAAGGAATAAAGGGGACAGCACCCCTGCATGTCTGGTAAACAAGTTGTTTAGCTGGTATCAGAGCATGTGTGCTAACCACTGCTCCCCCAGAAACAAGGCCTTTGTTTCTGCCTTTTATGGTTATAGCCTGGCAGAACGTCTTTCCATTGGGCAGCTATATGTTAGTTTCAGTTGCCCTGTTGGCCCCAAATTGATCTCGGGCAAGGTATATATACAGGCTGACTCATAGTCACCTTGCCTTGCTTCCAAGCCTTGCTGTTAAGCCTTGCTTTCAAGCCTGCTTGTACCCATCTTGTAGAAGCTGCCTCGAGTTGCCTTGCCCTGCCTGAAGTGTCTGGTCCAGAGCCTGGGATAAAGCCCATACAAAGCAAGCTGGAGGAGCCACAAGCCTCGAAGCCAGAGTGAAGTCTAGCCTGCATCCCTTTGCCTCTAGAATCGTGCCATGCCTCAGTTTACCCAGGAAACAAGCAAGCACCCACTGCGAGAAGCGTCATTAACCACCTGCTGTCTGCTGAAGCCAGATCAGTCCTGGGACAACATGGCACCCTAATTGCCAGCAGTCTGCCTTGCCAGCGCTGTACTACAGAGCCCCAAAGCCTCATAGTTAACACAGAAGCTGCACCATCCCTCCACATGGGTAGAATCAGCTGTGAGTAATTAATTCATTGCCTTTTGGGCTTAAGGTTTTGTGATGGTTTGAAACCGTCTTTTTAATTTTTCCTTGCAAAGTTCAGAACAGAGAAAGTGAAAGAGTGTAAAGAAGTCACTATTGGGTATAAGAAAGCAAAATACTGATTGTTCTAAACAATTCCATTGGATAGATAGAAATGTTTAAGCACTATTGCTCAAAACAAAGTGGGGCACTCTGCACATTCTGCGTTCTGCAGTCGGTGCAGTTGCTGGGCTGTCTGGCTGCTGTTTTCTTCTTCTCTTCTGGCTGAAGATAACACACACTGACTTTGGCAGCTAAGTTAACAACTTTCTGCTTTAACTAACTCTGCTTTCTGTCCAAGGGGGATCTGGGGGGGAAGCTCTGGGAGAAGGAGGCCCCTTTGGGAAGGGTCCCCTTTGGGGGGAAGCAAAGGGAGATTGGTTGTGTTTTTCTGTTGATTGTATATATTTGTAAATGTTGTGAATTTTGTATATTTGTACATATTCATTGCATTTCATCGTAGATTGTAGATTCTGCTTTGTAAATACAGCTTTCATTTGCTTCCAGACTGGGCTAGCCTGGTTATTGTCGGTGGGGGGGGAATTTCAGCTCACGCTGACACAGGGTTCTTACTGAGCCTCCCTCCACTGTGACTGAATGGTACCTGCTCCTGGGGACCTTCTCTTTCCATGTTATTTCCTCCCAGTTTGCATAGAATTGCTGTATTTTGCCCAAAGACAAATTCCTATTGTAAATATATATTCCAACTGGACAATAATCCTATTTAACAAGCTTTGGCAATTTAATAAAGGGTTACTAGTACTTTACTTGCCATATTGTTTATTAGCTAAGTGCAATTCCTTAACAATGTTTAATCATCTTGTTAAGGTTGCCTAACGCGTATGAAATCAAATGAGGAAATTTAGGTAGGAAATAAAAGAATGCCAAATCATGCAGTTAACGCATGAGAGAAGAAATAAGACTACTGCTTTGTTCCCCAATTAACCATAGATTTTCTGATCTCTAAAAACAAGAGCCCTATGGATTTGAGAGGACTGAATCCACCTTTTGCAATTTTTCCTCTCCCACTCTCTCTGTCAACCTTGGTAGAGGAGGTAAGGAAAGTAGTATTTACAATAATACTAACTGTTAATGTTACTTCACAGTTGCTACTGTAGTGGGCTATATACATCTCAGGAAATGACTAAGGATGATTGCACATGCATTTAGTTGGTGCCTACAGAATGAAAAAAAGTGAAATAAGTTTATTATGCTATATTCTTCTGTGTCTGCAGACATCTGCACAAAACAAACACCACAAGGAGTAGTCTCTTTCTCTTTCATCAAGGTTAGAAGAAAGGGTATTTGCTACTTCCATATGTATACTACAGAATCAGCACATTCAAAGAAATACCATCACTGAACTGTTTTACCAAGTATGATTTTTAATGAAGATATCCAGGATATGTTTTAGTCAAGGAAAACAATTTTCAAGTTACAAGACTGAAGGCACATATTTGTGAATCCATGGTGCAAAATTTGACACTCTCGTGTAGACACCTGGGAAATTTGGTCTTCCACATCCGTAACCCCAGCTAACAATGCCAGTCAAAAACCATTTTCCATCTCCATTGTTTTGGCATGACAATGGTCCACCAGAATCACCCTAAAAAGAATATATTGCATGTGATTACAGCATAGATAAATAAAACCAGAACAAAATTCCATGGTAGTTAGGTGGAATGAGTAATTATGCATGAGTAATTCCAACAGTGATTGCATTTTCCCATTCACATAGCCCAAACTACCGATATTGAACTGGGTTTTTCTATTCATGCAGGTGGGCTTCCACAGTTGTACCAAAGTTTACTCTTTCACAGGAGAGAGGACTCTAATAAAGGACACTAATAAAGATATTATTTTGGACTAGATTTGAAATCCACATTATGTTTCCCTGCCTCAAACTTACTCACCCAAAATCTTCTGCTTAGTATATCTAAGTTCATTTATAGGTTACACATGTAATAATTAAACAAAAAAAAAAAAAGTTTAAAAAAATAAATAATGATATAATGTCTTTAAAATTAGAGATAAATTAAAACACTGAATCCTTCAGCTACTTTGGGGTTTTTCAGGGGTTACTTTGGTTATTTTTGTGGGTTTTCTTCAGAAGGAAATTCCCTAAATGTTGTCCTTTTGTAAACACAAGTCAGCATATAATGATTAGGGCACACAATGTCTTTGCAAGTAAAGTAGTTAAAATGATTTTATAGACTTCAAAGTTTTATGCAAAATGGCATAATTTCATAATACAGAACAAAACAAAAGGTACTCTTCCTTTATAGGGTATTCTTGCAGCAATACACTGGCAGACTTTCAGGTATAAAAGAATGTGCTACCATTTGGGGAAAATTTCTTGGGCCAATCTTATGGTTTTCCTGTTAGACTCTGCTGCACACAACATCTCTGAAAAGACCACTAGTAAACTTTACTAAAACATTGTATGCAATAAAGTGCTTTCAAAACCAAAAGGTGACTTGGTAAAATTTAAACATTTACAAGAGATCTGCCTTCCTTCTAGGCATATATTTTGTTACAGCCAGCAAACTATTAAACTTTATAGAATCTTAGATTATGCAGGTTGGAAGGGACATCAGGAGGTGATCTAGTAAAGCCACCTGCTGCTCCAAGTAGGAGCAGTAGGTAATTTTCCTTTCCACAACATTTGTTTTTGGTAGTTTTGGGAAGAAACAAAAGTGAAACACTAGTATTTCACAAAAAGCACAAATCCCACATTTCTATCACCTCTAACAACTGCTAGACACATTTGTCCTCACAGAACTGCAGTCTGATAATGCATTTAAATGTAAATTATGCCTTGCCTTGTCTTTATCTTGAGTGGCCATAAAGATAACTACAGAAACAAATTCTCTGTTAAGTGATAATGATACTTAATGTCAATTAAGTATGTCAATGTCAATGCCTCGCTAATCTCTAAAAAGCAGCTGGTACACTAAATTCCTTCAGAAAGTTCTCAGGCGTCATTTGTGCTAAGAGTCATTGTGGTCTCTCTCCCTTTTATGTAGACTACTGAAAGCTAGAATATCTTGAAGATTCTATATCATCTCCATCATAATAAAAACAATAAATTTACTGTTATTTTAGCAGTAAATTTACAACTATTTTAGTGTTAAATATATATTGTTTCTGTAAATTATATATTCTATAATGCATATTACATAACATAGATAGATATATTGCAATATATAAATATATATAGCATGTATGAATATATAATGGCAGTTTTTCTACACTAAAACCTTTTTCTACTGTGTAGTAAAAAAATCTCATTTACTCATACAAGCATCTCCTGATGAGAAGCATTGTACATTTCAGAATTTATGTTTATTTGTCTGCATATCATCAGGTACTCCTGTAGTTCCAAGTTGGAAGGGAGGATCAAGATTTTTCTTCAGCTGAGAGATTCATGCCAAAAATGCCCTACTTCTTATCGAGACTAGCAAATTGGCTGTCCTTTGGCCTGCAGCTGAAGCTTAGTGATGCTAGTCTTATACATAAAGCAGTGAAACTCTGAAAACACTAAGACAACAGATTTTTTTGATAGAGAAATCTTACACTGCTGTTTTTCAGAACTGAAATGTATGGACCACAAAAGGGTATTCCAATTAATTCTTACAATTCATCAGGAAACAAAGACAAAGATAAACTCTATGCAAGTATATTAAAATACATACTTTGCACCCATCTCTTTTCCCAGACATTAGTCCAGCACAAAACATTCTAGCTGTGATGACTCCATATGTGGAATTACATAATGCTTGGTCAATAATTTCTACCTCTGCTTTCTGAAGAACTGCTGAACCTTCATCATCTGGAAAAAAAATTAAAAAAAAAATGATTATTCAGTGGAGTGCACCAATTTACTCATTTATTGAAATACAACCCAAAATGTGTTCAAAAAATATAAGCCTCCAAGTTATTCCAGATTCCAAATAACTAAGTGCTATAGTACAGAAAGCCTCTTCTAAGTGCCAGGTATTTTTGTAATGTGATCTTGGTCCTTTGGCCACATGAAATAGAATGTCATAATTACTAGGGTTATCCAAAAAGCTTTTCCTTATGCCTTTTGCAAAATATCTTAAGACTTCTTGATTTGGTCTCTTTTTAATTTTATGCTATTAAAGGTATTTGCATAATCCCAAAACAGATTTGCAGTTACAGCAGAATCTCTGAAGTTGTGAGATCCAAAATTAAGGTTATAAGAGTTTCAGAATGCAAATTGCTCTTTTGGCAGCATAAAGAACTTGAACATCTCAAAATTTGGTCTTCTCTGTCCTAAAGTTTACAAACTGAATTGTCCCTTTCTTTCAATGCTACAGCTATAACAGTATCACCGGGTGATCCTCGCAGAATCTAGACACAGTCAAAGAAACCTCACCAACATATTTGTATATGCAAGTTTTGACTTACATAATGAAAATTTGTTTCAAAGTTTGATAAAGCTGGTATGTAATGAAGTATACTTAAAATATACTTAATACGGATTTGGCAACCAGAATTTATAAACAAAGGGAAAGGAGTGAAACAGGGAAATCACATTTATCCATCAAATAATCAGTTGTTAAATTTCACAGACAGCTCACCAGTAGGCCAAAGAGTGACATCACACCACTTCATAGCACCACCCTTTCCTGGTAAGGTGGTTGCACTTGGTTCACAACCATATATTGTCTTGCAGCTATATATAGAGAGGCTGAATGTAATTTGGCAGGTAGCAACTCTAGCTATAAACATCAAGTCAAAATGCTGGAGGTTAACTACCTGCTGCTGCTGCCTTGCACCACACATTGGCCTCTTCTACAATCCTCCAAGACCAGCAGGGTGGCTGGACCAGCATGGCCCCAAGACAGCAGGCAAGGCCAGGCCAGGGCAGCCCTCCAGCTGCATACAAACAACCAGGGCTAGGCCCTTGTTGGCAGACCAGGGCTTGGTGTGGTGATAGTTATACGATTTACCCCAAGGGAGCCCATCAACCCGACAGTTATGCTGGAAGGGCTTTAGGAAAGCAGATGTGGAGGAAGAAGGCACTAGCATTCACAAAAAGGAAGAGGCAAGGTCAAGCTGGTGGGAGGGCTAGGCCTACCCTTGCCACATCCACTGTTACAGACACAGATATTTTATTAAGTTTGCTATTTTGCTAGGTCACACTCCAAATATAGAGCTACAAACTCACAGTGGGTGTTGATACCACAAGGTTTTTCAGCCTGGAGAGGCTGAAGGACTGAGACATCACAGTCTCATTTCCCTGTGGCAAGCAAAAAAGGGTCCTTTTGGGTGTACTATCACATCACCAAGAGTAACAAAGGGGAGCAACAATACCATGTTATTTTAGGGTAAACATAGCTCCCTGCAAGTTTTGTTAAAATGAACACACAGAACTTCTGGAACCACAAGACTAGAAGCCAATTATCTGAGCATATGGAGGCATGTGTACTCAGGAAGCTCTTTCCATGGAAAATAAATTCAAAACATGATTTTCTGCACACTTCAGTATGTTCTGCATACAAATCCACAGCTTTGAAGGCTGCTTTTCACCTGGGAACAAAATTAGTTCAGCTGAAGGTATAAAACTCACCATCTTCTTGCTTTTGGCCCCAGCCTGTTATCCAGCATTTGTCACCACTGTGGGCTTTGTGTGAAAAGGGAGGCAGACAGATAGGTTGAATGACATGGCTCATCGTGTCTGGCCATGGCTTGCTGAGCTGTATTAGTGCAATGTCATAGTCGTAGTTCCTGCTGTTATAGTATTCATGGATTATGATCCGTCTCACAGCAGATACAAACTTTGCATGGCCCTGTGTTTGCATCCCCAGGTGAGCATGCCATTCTCTGGGGTCAGCCAGCCTGGTTGGGAACAAACAAACAGGCCATGTCTGAAAAAAAGCACCTCAAAATACCCACCAATACCAGAGCAGGCAAAAAAGAGAGCACATTCCACCTCAGTACCTCTTGAAGCTAAAAGCACCCTGGCAATATTTGGGAGAGATTCAGGGGGAAGACTACTTACTTGCTTCCTTGAAAACAGTGTGCTGCAGACACAAGCCATTCTTTTGATATCACTGATGCACCACAGTAAGCAGCTCCAACAAAATGGAGGCTGACCTGCCAAGGCCATTCACCTTCCTCAGTGTTTTTACCACCTACAATCCGAGAAATGAGATTGCTGCTCCTGCTGCTGCCACAATCTGAAATGGAAATTTCAGGTTATAATCGTCTTTAGCTTTGATACAGAAAGCAGCCTGTGAATATTTCTTGCTTCAAAATGACGATGTTAAAATCCCTCAACTCTTTTTAAAACTGTACGCTCTGAACCAAAGAGTCCATCAGTAAAGAATGACACGGATTTTTTTATAAAACAGTGGGAATGACAAAAGAAAAATGTTTATAGTAACAGCCACATTTGCAGGGTTTGGTAAGTTCTTGTTTCAGAAAACAGGGGGTCCAATCATTAATTTGTATCTAAACAACTGAAAGTCTGAAAATATTGTATATTACTAATATAAAAGCAAACAAATTATGTCTCAGCACAAAAAGCTGTACACTGAAAACCAAGGAAGAGAGACCCCACTATAGGGTGTTGTGCCCATCCCTATTACATGTACATAAAGCCTTTGTTCAGGATTTTTAGTCCTACACTCCTGCTCACATGTGTTAATGCTTCTGGGCACTTTTCAATGTTCAGCGCAACAGTCAAAAACAGCACTGAAGGTTTCAAACACACATAGGCATATAACTAGTCTTTTTAAATGTCCAACTGTGTGGCGGACACAAGACAGGTGGCATGCCAGAAAAAGCTGAGAGCCAGACAAAATACCTAAGAATGTTCAGTTTAATCAAGCAATCTTAACTCCATTTTTACTGACACTGCAGTGACAAATGTCTGTTCACTTTACTGCAAAGCAAGCTGAAAATCACAAGTTACTTTAGGAAGATTTGAGATTAGCACCTTCCTTGATAATATGAAATCTTAAGGTCTTTAGGAGACTCTAATATTAAGATCTAGAAGAGACAGAGAAGTGAAAAGTTTGTGGGTGTTTTTTCCATTGCAGCAGTGTCACTTCTGATGCCCAAATGCAGTCTGACTCCAAAGTCCTTCAGAAGTACCTGACGCTGTCACAGGCAATGAAAGACGTTGTTTTACCAGCTAGACAAATTCACTCTACAATGAAATCTACTTCCCTACTCCTCATGTAGCTACTTCAATAAGCATTACAGGTGATTAAGACTTCATAAGAGTAAGCTTGTCATTCTAGAAATCATGGCATCATAGAATTGTCAGGGTTAGAAGGGACCTCAAGGATCATCCAATTCCAACCCCCCTGCCATGGGCAGGGACACCTCACACTACATCAGGTTGCTGAGAGCCTCATCCAGTCTGGCCTTAAAAACCTCCAGGGATGGGGCTTCCACCACCTCCCTGGCCAACCTGTTCCAGTGTCTCCCCCCCACTCCTCCCCGCCATGGTGAAGAATTTCTTTCTAACATCCAATCTGAATCTACTCATTTCTATTTTTGTTCCATTCCCCCTAGTCCTATCGTTACCTGACACCCTAAAAAATCCCACACCAGCTTTCTTGTAGGCCCCATTAAGATACTTGAAGGCCACAAGAAGGTCTCCTTGGAGCCTTCTTTTCTCCAAACTGAACAGCCCCAACGCTCTCAGTCTATCTCGATAGGAGAGGTGCTCCAACCCTCTGGTCATCCTCAGGGCCCTTCTCAAGACACATTCCAGCACATCCAGATCTTTCTTGTAACAGGAGCTTGAGAACTGGATGCAGTACCAGCTGGATTCTCACCAGAGTGAAGTAAAGAGGAAGAATCATTTCCCTCGACCTTCTGGTTATGTTCCTCTTGATGCAGCCTAGGATATGATTGCCTTTCTCGGCTGCGAATGTACACTGACGGCCCATGTTGAGTTTCTTGTTCACCAGCCATTTTTCTATCCACTGAGTAGTCCATCCATCAAACCCATATTTTACCAGTTTGGAGACCAGGACGTTGTGTGGGACAGTGTCGAAGGCTTTGCTTAGGTCCAGATAAATGACATCAGTTGCTCGTCCCTCATCTATTAATGTTGTGACCTTTTCATAGAAGGCCACCAGGTTTGTCAGGCATGATTTCCCCTTAGTGAAGCCATGTTGATTAAACCAAATCACCTCTTTGTCATTCTTCTGCCTCCGCAGTGCTTCCCGTAGGACCTGCTCCATGATCTTACCGAGCACAGAGGGGAGTATGACTGGTCTGCAGTTCCCCCAGCTCATCCTTCTTTCCCTTTTTGAAATGGGGGCTATGTTTCCCCTTTTGCAGTTGGTGGGGACTTCCCTGGACTGCCACAACTTTTGGAATATAATAGAGAGCGGTTTAGCAACCTCATCTGCCAATTCCCTCAGTACCCGTGGGTGTATCCCATCAGGTCCCACGGACTTTCAGGTTTGTCAGATGGCCACAAATCTGATCTTCACTCACAATGGGCAGTTCTTTCTTCCAGCCCCTGTCATTATATTCTGTGACTCTGGGAGTGTGGCTGGAGCCCTTGCCAGTGAAGACTGAGGTAAAGAAGTCATTAAGAACCTCAGCCTTCTCCATGTCACTTGTCACCAGTTCACCTGTTTCCTTTCTGAGGGGTCCCACACCTTCTCTAGTCTTCTTTTTGCCATTAATATACCTGTAGAAATATTTGCTGTTCCCCTTGTTGTGCCTGGCTAGATTTAATTCAGACTGAGCTTTGGCTTTTCTAACAAGGTCTCTTGCTGCTCAGGCAGCTTTCTTATATAGCCCCCAATCTAGCTGTTCTTTCTTCCACTCATTTTAGAGTTTCATTTTGTGTGACAGTGTGTCTAGGAGCTCCTTGCTCATCCAGGAAGACCTCCTAGCATTCTTTCCTGCCTTCCTCTTTGTCGGTATACTTTGCTTCTGGACATGGAGAAGGTGATCCTTGAATACTGACCTGCTGTCCTGGGCCCCTCTTTCGTCTAGGACTTTGTCCCAATGATACTTTGGCCAGCAGATCCCTGAAGCAATCAAAGTCTCCATGTTTAAAGTCCAGGGTTGTAAGCTTGGAATACGTCCTCCTAGTTGCCCTGAGGATCTTGAGTTCTATTGCCTCATGGTCACTGCAGCCAAGATTATCCCTGATCCTCACACTAGTCACCAGCTCTTCCCTACAAGGCCCAGGGAATTCTGCAACCATATCTGAAGTGATAGCTGATCATTACCCCACTATCACTCAGAGGATGCAGTAGAAAAAATCAATACCTGCTGCATGAGTTGTACCTACTCCAAAACAGGAAGAAATAAAGGGCTTTATTGTGTAAAAAGTTCAAAGTTCTAAAATATGAGCATTTCAGAGGGACTTACTGCAGCTGCTTTCATCGCTTCCATCAATACAATCTTCAGTCCCATCACACTTTGCATTTTGTTTCCTAATGCAAATATTATTCCTGCACTTAAATGTATGGTTGGTGCAAGGAATACCTGAAACAGTTGTGGAGAGAAAAAAAAGTATATACTGTTAGCTCAGCTTAACACATGTCAGCACAGATAAATGATCGGAGGGAACATGATGAGATGTCTTAAACCAGTCTCTGAGTAGTATAAATGTAGAACTGGCTGACTTTGAACAAAGGTTGCCTCTCATCCTTTCCTATAATGCTAATGAACATGGATATAAGTAGTAAAAGCATAGCTGCAGAGCAAATATTGGGCTAGAAAGAGAATATATACAGAGTACTCAGGAAAGAAGATCTCCTCTGTGTTTCAGTATTAAATAGGAAATGGAAGATTGTAGTTGAAAGCAGTCTTACTAATTATATTCAGTTGAACTGCAATCCCCAACCGTGGCATTTTTCTGTTTCTCTGGGGCTCACAATAAATGAAGCCACTCAAACTCAGTTTTTCTTGTCAACACACAGAGAAGTATCATGTATCCATTTACACAGACTGTCTCCTCAAGCAGGTCAAAAAACATTGCTTTTCTTTAAAAAAGTTACTTGCATTACTTTGCAGTTGTGTTTCCTCTCACATGTCATGGGGTTCATTTATTCTAAAAAGTTAAAGAAATGACTGATGCAAAAATGTCATGCACTTAATGCCAAATTTATAGCTTTCATAGCATTTTAAACACACTGACTTTATATTAGCGCAAGACCGCCATTTCAGCACAAGGGCAGCTGCAGGAAAGCCTCGGTAACCGCTAGCTGAGCTTTGCTTTAACTTGAGTTGCTTTGGGGGTTTCCTGGGTTTGCTTTGGGGCTTTGTGAGGGCGGAAGGACCACAAAGGGACAAGCAGGACCGGTGGGGGCTGTCCTCCAGTACGCCTGCTCAGGAAGTGATGTGGCTGGGGGATGTTGCCCCGGAACCGCGCAGAATTTAAATATGAATTAGTGCAAGACCACCATTTCAGCATGAGGGCAGCCATGGGAAAGTTAGTCTTCTCACTGGAACGCGCTGAGTAGAGTGTGAGGGATTAAAAAAAAAAATTAAAAAAAGAAAAAAGGCCCTGAACCGTGGTTATGACTTGGTCTCAGGCTGTCTGTAAAACTGTGGGTACCCAAACAGAACCCACACATAAGCATGCAAGTGTTCACGCAACCAGCTGCAATGAGTGTTGGAGCCTGGCACATGAGGATGAGGATGGCAGAGATAATGCGTGCATTAGGTGTGAGCAGATCAAAGATCTGCTTAACCTAGTGGCTGAGTGTAGTGAAGGCATCACATGCCCAGAATTATGCCCCCAGATACCAGCTAACTTGTCCCAACATGTTCTGGTAAGTCCCCCCTTCCACCCTCCTTTCAGGAGAGGAGGACAAAAGGCTCAGGCACCAGCCTGTCTCCTAAGGGGTGAACAACTGCAGGCACCCATCTCAATGACATGCCTATGCTCTTGCCATCTAAGGGCATAATTCTAGCTTCACCTTTTCTATAGGTGGAAGCAGGTTGTTGGCAAGTGTGCCCATTGGCTAGCTCCAGCCTCAAGAATCTATAAGTATTGCTCCATTTGTTACTACTTTGCTCTCTCCTTTTGCTTTCACTCATTATGTAACTCGTGATGCGTAAGCTGTAAATCTTCTCACACTAAAGCATACTGGAAGCCTCTGTGAACATGGAAGCCAGCCCACCAAGCTTGCTTCGAGGAATCAGCAAAGGATGACCCCTTCGCTGATAGAACATCAGTGTCATATGCCTGAGAGAGGGTGAAATCAAGCCCAGTCGAAAGGACTGAGGAAGCCCCGAGAGAGGGTAAGCTAAAACCCATAAAGGGGAAAGACTAGTCCAAGCCTGGCAGTCCAGAAATGCTGCAAGCTAATTAAGCAGCCATAAGAAGCATAAACCATAAGCCCATAAGCCATAAGCCGCCCACTGTAGCCACTCCGCAGCCCGTACCAGGGCGAAGCACCTGGGATTTCCCCGAGGGAAAGAGAGAGCAAAAGATAGCCTCTCCACTGAAGTCAAAGGCAACAACAGCCGCATTGTAATTTAAATGGAAAGCAGTCACTGATATTCAGCAGTGTCATCTCACCTTGAGCTGAGCCGAGGGGGAAAGCATTGCGTCACCGCACCCCCACTGAAAGGACCAGGCCCTGCGGAGCCGATCCTCCGGTCAGGGAGCCAGCCCCTCCCCGCAGAACACGGGAGGACAAAGAAGCCAACCGCCTCTTCCCACAGACTGCGGGAGGAGAAAGCAAACTGTTGCCCCCACCTGCAGAGCTGGGAGGGAGAAAGAAAGTCGCCGCCCGAACAGGGCCAGCCTCGGGCAGATAACCAGCGAGCCAGCATAACCCAGCAACTTGTCTTGATACACAGAAAGACAGAATGTATCTTTCATGAGTATAACATTCAGTAACATTCTATTCAAAGAACCCGCGTGTACCTGCGGGATATTTCTAGCTTAACTTGCCTCGTGATAACATTATAAATATCTCTATACATAGTTAGCAGCCGCAAGCATCTTGTCGAGTCTCCCTCTAGTGGACAAGCGGCGGAACTGCACCTTTTCGTTCCCTTAATTAGAAATTGACTGTAAATATCATAATTGGGTATAATTGTAAATACTAAACTAGTTATGGTCTGTATTATTACAACATATTTTCATAATTCATAATTAATAATCACCATCCTCCATCCCTAATCCCTCTCTCCACAACACTGAGCTGAAGGATGAAGTAGAAAGACTAAGGGCCATAAAGGAATGTGAAAGGGAGTTAGATATGTGGTACCAGGTTCTGCAGACCCCCTTAGCAGAGGGAAGTGACGCAAGAAACAGCAGGAAATGGATACAGGTGCCTGTCAGAACCCCTTCCAGTCCCCCTCACCTCCTCAGTTGCCCTTGCACAACAGATATGGGGCACTAGATGTTGAGGGTGAGGTGATCCTGGAAGCAAAAGCAACACTATCTGGGGGGTCGACTAAAGCAAGTCAGTCCCCACCTTGCATCAGAACTTGTACAGAAAAGAAAAAGAGGAGGGTAATTGTTATTGGTGATTCCCTTCTGAAAGGAACAGAGGGCCCCATGTGTCAGCCGGACCCTTCCCACAGAGTAGTCTGCTGCCTCCCTGAGGCCTGGGTCAGGGATGTTACCAGAAGGCTGCTTAATGTAGTACAGCCTTCTGATTACTATCCCTCGCTAGTTATGCAGGTGGGAAGTGATGAGGTTAATACCAGAAGTCTTAAATCAATCAAAAGGGACTTCAAGGCACTGGGAAAAGTAGTAGAGGGATCAGGGGCACAGGTAATTTTTTCATCTATACCCTTAGTTGCAGGCATGAATGCTGAAAGGAACAGGAAAACATTCCTGATTAATAAGTGGCTAAGAGGCTGGTGTCACCAACAACATTTTGGATTCTTGGATCTTAGGGAACTCTATATGGTCCCAGGTCTGCTAGCAACAGATGGGGTACACCTGTCACAGAGGGGGAGAAAGATCTTGGCATACAAGCTGGCAGGGCTTGTACAAAGGGCTTTAAACTAGGCTTGAAGGGGGAGGGGAGTGAGCACAACGCTACTAGAGATGAACCAAAGGAGGCTGAGGGTGGTAAGCCACAGACAGGGGCAAAACCAGCAGCCCAGCTGAAGTGTGCGTACACTAGTGCACGCTGCATGGGTAACAAACAAGAGGAGCTGGAAGTCTTGATACAGGAGGAAAACTATGATGTTGTTGCCATCACGGAAAGGTGGTGGGATGACTCTAACAACTGCAGTGATGTAATCAAGGGGTACAGACTCTTCAGGAGAGACAAGAGGGGAAGAAGGGGTGGAGGAGTGGTGTTGTATACTAGGGAGAGACTGGATGTCATGGAGGTTGAGACTAAGCATGATCTGGTTGAGTCCCTATGGATAAGAATTAGGGGGGAAGGCCAACAAGTCTGACATCCTGGTTGGAGTCTGTTATAGACCACCTAATCAGGAAGAGGAGGTTGATTTAATTTTCTTCAAGCAGCTGGAGGCTGCCTCAAGATCGCTTCCCCTTGTTCTTGTGGGTGACTTTAACCTGCCAGATGTCTCCTGGGAGTTGAACACTGCAGAGAAGAGGCAGTCTAGAAGGTTCCTGGAGTGTACGGAGGATGGTTTCTTATCCCAGCTGTTACACGAGCCTACCAGGGGTTCAGCCCTCCCCGACTTGCTGTTTACAAATAGAGAAGGGCTGGTGAGTGATGTGGTGGCGGGAGGTTGTCTGGGGTCCAGTGACCATGAAATAATTGATTTTTCAATATACAGTGAAACCAGGAGGGGCAGCACCAAAACCTCCACCCTGGACTTGCGAAGGGCAGACTTTGGCTGATTCAAGGAACTAACTCAGAAAGTTGCTTGGGAAGCAGCCCTTAAAACAAAGGTGTCCAGGAAGGTTGGACTTCAAGAAAGAACTCTTGAAGGCACAGGAACAGGCTGTGCCCATGTGCCGGAAGAGGAGCCGACAAGGGAGACAACCGGACTGGATGGGCAAGGAACTTCTAAAGGAAATAAGGGAAAAAAAGAGGGTGCATCAGCTTTGGAAAAAAGGGGAGGTATCCCAGGATGAGTTTAAGGACGTTGCCAAGTCTTGTAGGAAAAAAATTAGAGAGGCAAAAGCCCATTTAGAACTTAGACTGGCCACTGCCATAAAGGAGAATAAAAAAATATTTCTACAAATATATTAATGGCAAAAGAAGAGGCAAGGACAACCTCTACTCCTTATTGGATGTGGAGGGGAATATAGTAACAAAAGATGAGGATAAGGCAGAGGTACTTAACACCTTCTTTGTCTCAGTCTTCAATAGTGGGACAGGCTGTCGTCAGGACAACTGGCCTCCTGAACTGGCAGATGGAGTCGGGGACCAGTATAGTCCCCCTGTAATCCAGGAGGAAGCAGTAAGGGACCTGCTGAGCCACTTGGATCCTCACAAGTCCATGGGACCTGATGGGATCCATCCTAGGGTGCTGAGAGAACTGGCAGGTGAGCTGGCCAAGCTGCTCTCCATCATTTATCAGCAGTCCTGGTCACAGGTGAGGTCCCTGATGACTGGAGGCTGCCCATCCACAAAAAGGGCCTGAAAGAGGAACCAGGAAATTACAGACCTGTCAGCCTGACCTCGGTGCCAGCAAGGTCATCCTGAGTGCAATCACACAGAACCTACAGGATGGTCAGGGGATCAGGCCCAGCCAGCTTGGATTCAGGAGGGGCAGGTCCTGCCTGAACAACCTGCTCTCCTTTTATGATCAGGTTACCCGCCTGGTGCATGTGGGGAAGGCTGTGGATGTAGTCTGTCTGGATTTCAGCAAAGGCTTTGACACTGTCTGCCACAAGAAGCTCCTGGCAAAGCTGGCAGCTCGTGGTTTGGACAGATTCACTCTGAAATGGGTCAGGAACTGGCTGGAGGGCCAGGCCCAGAGAGCGGTGGTGAATGGTGCCACATCCAGTTGGCAGCCAGTCGCTAGTGGTGTTCCCCAGGGATCAGTGCTGGGACCCATCCTATTCAATATCTTTATTGATGATCTGGATGAAGGAATTGAGTCCATCATCAGTAAATTTGCAGATGACACTCAGTTAGGAGCAGGTGTCGATCTGTTGGAGGGGAGAAGGGCCCTGCAGAGGGACCTGGACAGGCGACAGGCTTGATGGGTGGGCAGAGGTCAATGGGATGAAATCTAACAAGGCTAAGTGCAGGGATATACACTTTGGCCACAACAACCCCAAGCAGCACTACAGGCTGGGGACAGAGTGGCTGGAGAGCGGCCAGACAGAGAGGGACCTGGGGGTGCTGGTCGATAGTAGGCTGAACATGAGCCAGCAATGTGCCCAGGTGGCCAGGAAAGCCAATGGCATCCTTGTCTGTATCAGGAATAGTGTAGCCAGCAGGACAAGGGAAGTTATTCTTCCCCTGTACTCAGCACTGGTCAGGCCACGCCTTGAGTACTGTGTCCAGTTCTGGGCTCCTCAATTCAAGAGAGATGTTGAGGTACTGGAATGTGTCCAGAGAAGGACAATGAAGCTGGTGAGGGGCCTGGAACACAAGCCCTATGAGGAGAGGCTGAGGGAGCTGGGGTTGTTTAGCCTGGTGAAGAGGAGGCTCAGGGGTGACGTCATTGCTGTCTACAACTACCTAAGGGGAGGTTGTAGCCAGGTGGGGGTTGGTCTCTTCTCCCAGGCAACCAGCAGCAGAACAAGAGGACACAGTCTCAAGTTGTGCCAGGGGAGATATAGGCTAGATATTAGGAGGAAGTTTTTCACAGAGAGGGTGATTGCCCATTGGAATGGGCTGACCAGGGAGGTGGTAGAGTCGCTGTTCCTGGATATGTTCAAGAAAAGACTGGATGAGGCACTTAATGCCATGGTCTAGTTGATTGCTTAGGGCTGGGTGATGGGTTGGACTGGATGATCTTGGAGGTCTCTTCCAACCTGTTTGATTCTATGATTCTATAACCATGGAAACTACTCCAGCTGGTAACACAGATCCAGGAAATAATTTTCCCAGATTATGCTTTAAAGAGATAAATTCAAACTTTAAATGCCTAGATCGTTATCCTGCACCCAGAGTACTTAATTCTTCTGACAGTAATTTTCTGAAACATATGTTCATAAGCTCATTAAAGAGAAACAGTTTAGAAATCAGTAATGACTTGTTTGTAAACATGTCAGAAAACTGAACAGAATTATATTGCCTGGGTTAGACTTAATTGTGGCTCTTTGAATAGTGACTCTTTGAATATGGCATCCAGTATTCATGTCAGGACTGAACAGATTTTAGAGAAGAGAAAAAAAATGTATAAAGATAGTAGCCTTACTGTGGGTACAGTTCTGTTCATCTTTTCCATTCTCACAATCACTTACTCCATTGCAGGCAAGCAGGTTATCCTGTATTGTGAAGTTGGAATTACAGTTCCACTCAGGGACAACTTTAAAAACACAAGTCAAATCAGCTACAGAAGCATACTTGTAATGCTAACACTATCCTTCTTACTATGCCCAGATACTGCTTTCATACTTTCACTATTCAGTGTAAGGATGAGTGCCCCATTATGCATGGAGAAAATAAAGCACAGTTCAGTGACCTATCCGAGTGGCCTAGGATCTGACTCACTTTCACCATGGACACTTCCCACTCTCATCTACTCTGTACATCCCAATTCGTCATTCACCCACAAAAACATCCCTAAACCAAACAACCCCACTTAAAAAAAAGAAAACAAACAAACAAAACACAAGCACCGCACCCCCCAAACCAACCAACCAACCAACTAAACAACTAAACTCCAAATTCATAAAAACAGAAGAGACTTTTATAATTACTAATACCTAGCACATGAGGAAAAACTAAAATATATCCTATTGTCACTGTTTTTGCATGCATAACTTTCTTTCTCCTGCTTTTCAGTTCCACATGTTCTTCATTCTTAGTTTTGTCCTGGCTAATTAACTATGAATTAAACACTCATGAGACCGATTGATAATCTGTATCTGTACATACTAAAAACATCTTTCTTCTCCTGCCTTAAAAAAAAATCACCTCCTTTCCATTGCTTTCTAAGACTAGAGAAGCCCTTCACTGGATTTTCTAGTCAAGATCTCTAGCAAGTGAATACGAACCACAAAATAGTTCATCGCTTTCATCGAAGCAGTTGTTAATCCCATCACAGCGTTGTGTTTGCTGAATGCATAACCCAGTAGAACATTTGAAATGCCCAGGTGGACATGCTGGAAGTAAAAAGAAAAACCATAAAAACCACACAAAACCACAAACAAACAAAACCCCAAAATACACCAACAATTGCAAAGTTTTCTTTGCTCGAATACTGCCAGCACATTTCAATTTATGGTAAACAAGCTGTTCCAAGGAACGATAGAGCTGAGACCTTCTTGTGGCCTTCCAGTATCTTAAGAGGGCCTACAAGAAAGCTGGGGAGGAACTTTTTAGGGTGTCAGGTAATGATGGGACTAGGGGGAATGGAACAAAAATAGAAATGGGTAGATTCAGATTGGGTGTTAGAAAAAAATTCTTCACCATGAAGGGGGTAAGACACTGGAACAGGTTGGCCAGGGAGGTGGTGGAAGCCCCCCATCCCTGGAGGTTTTTAAGGACAGGCTGGATGGGGCTCTGAGCAATCTGATGTAGTGTGAGGTGTCCCTGCCCATGGCAGGAGGGGTTTGAACTGGATGATCCTTGAGGTCCCTTCCAACCCTGACAATTTTATGATTCTATGATCTAAATTTACCAGTCTGTATGCACAGTCAGTGTTTAAATTGTGTATTTTGAGGAGAGAGACTAAATGGAGCTTGCAATTCTGGCCTAGCTCTTTCCTGACACCAGTTACAGCCATGTCTAAGCAGGTGGAAATAAGGTGCTTTAAAACCCACACAGAGACAAGCAAAAGCATTGGGGGATACCTCATGAAGGGAACCTCCTAGCACCAAATTTCTTTTTCCATGTGGTCTCTTTTGAGGAGAGAATCTAAAAGGAGCTTTCAATTCTGGCCTAGCTCTTTCCTTGGAGCAATTACTGCCATGTCTAAGCATGTGGAAAAAATGTGCTTTAAAACCCGCACAGAGACAAACAAAAGCATTGGGTGCGAACACATGAAGGGAACCTCCTAGCATCAAAATTCCATTTGCATTTGGTCTCTTTTGAGGAGAGAGTCTAAATGGAGCTTGCAATTCTGGGCTAGCTCTTTCCTGGCACCAGTTACAGACATGTCTAAGCATGTGGAAAAAAGGTGGTTTACAAGCCTCATAGAGCATTCGGGTTCAGATTTTCTTTCCCCCTATTTTCTAAATTAGAGTTTTCAAAAACTCCAAAGTTCCGGTACAGCTGTTTCTGCAATACGTCATGCAGACTCTATGCTAGGACTGGACCAATTCAACCAGTGCGACACAAACCAACTTAAAATGCCATCTTCATTTAAAGTACATTCTCACTTTTAATAACCAATATCTGCAGCATGTTGCAACTTCAACTAATACCCTCTTCTGAGGTGAGCTATGAATTACACAAGTGCTTACCTTTTGAAGTAAAATAATGAAGTTACCACCTTTTTACATATTCCACATATATGCAATGCATAAATTTGCTCTAATGTGACAAGTGACTATAACTACAACCCTTTGCTTCACTACAACTTTAACAGCATGAATATGTAAGATTAGCAGAAGGGAGATGTATCAGTGAATTGTCTGTTTCAGACTTTGAAAAACTCCATCGGTAGATGGTTTTGTCAACGTTTTGAAATGATTTTCAGATCATATTTCTGTTTGTACAGGAAGCATTTAAATTGATGAAAACACTGTAATAAACAGTTGTGGCAGTTTAGGCTGGGTGCCCGCTGCCACTGCTACATGAGATACACCTCTGGTGTCCCGGGTGCCCACCCAATAGGGGTGGACACAGGAAACGGCGTATTTCTACCCATAAATCCTGCGCCCTATAAATCCATCTGCAAAGTCATAATCTTTCTCTTTCATCCCTCTCTGCCCCCGTGGGAGATGCTCTCTCTTATTGGGTAACGGTGGGGGAGTATCTCAGGCCTCTTGGGCCTGTCTAGGCCTAATGCCAGGAGGAGAATGGAGGGGGGGCAGTCTCAGACCTGGCCAGCCTGAGACTTGTGTAGGGAGGGGGAGGGGGAAGAAAGAGCCCTGAGGGTTTGGGTATACCCTCAGGTGGTAGGAGGGAAAGATTGGGAAGCCTCTGGGTACTATGTAAGGGACTCCGTATGCTTTAGGATGTTCTTTGCCACTATGCTTTGTAGTCTTCTGTAGCTTCACCAATCGCTTTTCCATTTAAACTTTCCATCACTCTCCAATCCATTTGTGTGTGTCATTCTTTTGTCCCTTTCGGGGCAAGAGATGATCTGTCTGTGCCCAAACCAGGACAACAGTTGGTTATATTTGGTACTCCCTGTTCATTACCTGGAAGCCTTTGCAGTAATAAAAACATTTCAAACAAAACCTTTGGGGGTGAAAACAAACAGGAACATCAGTTTACTGCACCATGGCTCTAGCTCTGCAGGAAGCTTCAAGGACTGTGGAGGAGAGAGTAGACAGACTGTGCTTATTGGAAACCAGAGCATGCTGCACATATATGCAAACCTTAGCTGCACGACCTGGATGAGCTAGAAAAGGCTCTTTGTTTGCTAGTCGTCTGCCTTAGTAAGATTAGAAAAGAAACTAAACAAAATCCAAGAAGAGAATTTCCTGCATATACGTAAGTTCTACTAGACCTGAAAAATGCTGCTTCACAGATCTGAAATGCAAAGATGTGTTGAAAAAGATAAAATCCATCTTACGCTGGCTGATGTTATAGCTGCCATACTCCACCAGAAGTGGCTTCTCTGAGACAATTGAACTGCACTGAAGCTCGATGTTGACAGAAGAACTTGCAATGTGGAAGACTGTTTGGTGATCAACAT
>NW_026539209.1:0-73000 GCF_027791375.1 Indicator indicator
GGGATCTATGGGGCAGGGCTCTGTGGGGCAGGGATCTATGGGGCAGGGATCTGTGGGGCAGGGATCTGTGGGGCAGGGATCCGTGGGGCAGGGGTCTATGGGGCAGGGGTCTGTGGGGCAGGGATCTGTGGGGCAGGGATCTGTGGGGCAGGGGTCTGTGGGGCAGGGGTCTATGGGGCAGGGATCCGTGGGGCAGGGATCCGTGGGGCAGGGATCTATGGGTCAGGGGTCTATGGGGCAGGGGTCTATGGGGCAGGGGTCTATGGGGCAGGGATCTATGGGGCAGGGGTCTCTGGGGCAGGGGTCTCTGGGGCAGGGATCTGTGGGGCAGGGCTCTGTGGGGCAGGGCTCTGTGGGGCAGGGATCTGTGGGGCAGGGATCTATGGGGCAGGGGTCTGTGGGGCAGGGGTCTGTGGGGCAGGGATCTGTGGGGCAGGGGTCTATGGGGCAGGGGTCTGTGGGGCAGGGATCTGTGGGGCAGGGGTCTGTGGGACAGGGATCTGTGGGGCAGGGGTCTATGGGGCAGGGGTCTGTGGGACAGGGATCCGTGGGGCAGGGATCCGTGGGGCAGGGTCGGGGTCCCTCTGGGGCAGAGGGGTCCCTCTGGGGTAGCTATGGGGCAGTGGTCCCGCCCCTGGGGCTCTCTCATTGATTCGTTGGGTGCGATGCTGCCTCCCCATTGGTCGGAGCCCGATGGCAGGGGGCGGGGCGGAAGAACAGGTCCGGGCGGTGTGAGGCAACTGGGAGGAACTGGGAGGGACTGGGAGGGACTGGGATGGACTGGGAGGGACTGGGAGGGACTGGGATGGACTGAGAGGGACTGGGAGGAACTGGGAGGGACTGGGAGGGACTGGGAGGGATTGGGAGGGACTGGGAGAGGACTGGGAGGGACTGGGAGGGACTGGGGGGGACTGGGAGGGACTGGGAGGGACTGGGAGGGACTGGGAGGGACTGGGGGGGACTGGGAGGGACTGGGAGGGACTGGGAGGGACTGGGGGGGACTGGAAGGAACTGGGAGGGACTAGGGGGGCCTCGTCCGTGCTTGCCCATTCCGGTCCTGTTTGGTCCTCCAGGATCCTCTCCTGGGATGCCCCCAGAAGCCTTTAGCCACTCACAGGACCCAGGGATGGGACACGGCAGGGACCAGGAGTGTGCAGGAATCAGGGATGGGACACGGCAGGCACCAGGAGTGTGCAGGAATCAGGGATGGGACACGGCAGGGAGTGTGCAGGAATCAGGGATGGGACACGGCAGGGACCAGGAGTGTGCAGGAATCAGGGATGGGACACGGCAGGGACCAGGAGTGTGCAGGAATCAGGGATGGGACACGGCAGGGAGTGTGCAGGAATCGGGGATGGGACACAGCAGGGACCAGGAGTGTGCAGGAATCAGGGATGGGACACGGCAGGGAGTGTGCAGGAATCAGGGATGGGACACAGCAGGGACCAGGAGTGTGCAGGAATCAGGGATGGGACACGGCAGGCACCAGGAGTGTGCAGGAATCAGGGATGGGACACGGCAGGGACCAGGAGTGTTCAGGAATCAGGGATGGGACACGGCAGGGACCAGGAGTGTGCAGGAATCAGGGATGGGACACAGCAGGGAGTGTGCAGGAATCAGGGATGGGACACGGCAGGGACCAGGAGTGTGCAGGAATCAGGGATGGGACACGGCAGGGACCAGGAGTGTTCAGGAATCAGGGATGGGACACGGCAGGGACCAGGAGTGTGCAGGAATCAGGGATGGGACACGGCAGGGACCAGGAGTGTGCAGGAATCAGGGATGGGACACGGCAGGGACCAGGAGTGTTCAGGAATCAGGGATGGGACACGGCAGGGAGTGTGCAGGAATCGGGGATGGGACACAGCAGGGACCAGGAGTGTGCAGGAATCAGGGATGGGACACGGCAGGGAGTGTGCAGGAATCAGGGATGGGACACAGCAGGGACCAGGAGTGTGCAGGAATCAGGGATGGGACACGGCAGGGAGTGTGCAGGAATCAGGGATGGGACACGGCAGGCACCAGGAGTGTGCAGGAATCAGGGATGGGACACGGCAGGGACCAGGAGTGTGCAGGAATCGGGGATGGGACACGGCAGGGACCAGGAGTGTGCAGGAATCAGGGATGGGACACGGCAGGGACCAGGAGTGTGCAGGAATCAGGGATGGGACACGGCAGGGAGTGTGCAGGAATCAGGGATGGGACACGGCAGGGACCAGGAGTGTGCAGGAATCAGGGATGGGACACGGCAGGGACCAGGAGTGTGCAGGAATCAGGGATGGGACACAGCAGGGACCAGGAGTGTGCAGGAATCAGGGATGGGACACGGCAGGGAGTGTGCAGGAATCAGGGATGGGACACGGCAGGGACCAGGAGTGTGCAGGAATCAGGGATGGGACACGGCAGGGAGTGTGCAGGAATCAGGGATGGGACACGCAGGGAGTGTGCAGGAATCAGGGATGGGACACGGCAGGGACCAGGAGTGTGCAGGAATCAGGGATGGGACACGGCAGGGACCAGGAGTGTGCAGGAATCAGGGATGGGACACGGCAGGGACCAGGAGTGTGCAGGAATCAGGGATGGGACACGGCAGGGACCAGGAGTGTGCAGGAATCAGGGATGGGACACGGCAGGGACCAGGAGTGTGCAGGAATCAGGGATGGGACACGGCAGGGACCAGGAGTGTGCAGGAATCAGGGATGGGACACGGCAGGGACCAGGAGTGTGCAGGAATCAGGGATGGGACACGGCAGGGAGTGTGCAGGAATCAGGGATGGGACACGGCAGGGAGTGTGCAGGAATCAGGGATGGGACACGGCAGGGACCAGGAGTGTGCAGGAATCAGGGATGGGACACGGCAGGACCAGGAGTGTGCAGGAATCAGGGATGGGACACGGCAGGGACCAGGAGTGTGCAGGAATCAGGGATGGGACACGGCAGGGACCAGGAGTGTGCAGGAATCAGGGATGGGACACGGCAGGGAGTGTGCAGGAATCAGGGATGGGACACGGCAGGGACCAGGAGTGTGCAGGAATCAGGGATGGGACACGGCAGGACCAGGAGTGTGCAGGAATCAGGGATGGGACACGGCAGGGACCAGGAGTGTGCAGGAATCAGGGATGGGACACGGCAGGGACCAGGAGTGTGCAGGAATCAGGGATGGGACACGGCAGGGACCAGGAGTGTGCAGGAATCAGGGATGGGACACGGCAGGGACCAGGAGTGTGCAGGAATCAGGGATGGGACACGGCAGGGACCAGGAGTGTGCAGGAATCAGGGATGGGACACGGCAGGGACCAGGAGTGTGCAGGAATCAGGGATGGGACACGGCAGGGAGTGTGCAGGAATCAGGGATGGGACACGGCAGGGACCAGGAGTGTGCAGGAATCAGGGATGGGACACGGCAGGGACCAGGAGTGTGCAGGAATCAGGGATGGGACACGGCAGGGACCAGGAGTGTGCAGGAATCAGGGATGGGACACGGCAGGGACCAGGAGTGTGCAGGAATCAGGGATGGGACACGGCAGGGACCAGGAGTGTGCAGGAATCAGGGATGGGACACGGCAGGGACCAGGAGTGTGCAGGAATCAGGGATGGGACACGGCAGGGAGTGTGCAGGAATCAGGGATGGGACACGGCAGGGACCAGGAGTGTGCAGGAATCAGGGATGGGACACGGCAGGGACCAGGAGTGTGCAGGAATCAGGGATGGGACACGGCAGGGACCAGGAGTGTGCAGGAATCAGGGATGGGACACGGCAGGGACAGGAGTGTGCAGGAATCAGGGATGGGACACGGCAGGGACCAGGAGTGTGCAGGAATCAGGGATGGGACACGGCAGGGACCAGGAGTGTGCAGGAATCAGGGATGGGACACGGCAGGGACCAGGAGTGTGCAGGAATCAGGGATGGGACACGGCAGGGACCAGGAGTGTGCAGGAATCAGGGATGGGACACGGCAGGGACCAGGAGTGTGCAGGAATCAGGGATGGGACACGGCAGGGACCAGGAGTGTGCAGGAATCAGGGATGGGACACGGCAGGGACCAGGAGTGTGCAGGAATCAGGGATGGGACACGGCAGGGACCAGGAGTGTGCAGGAATCAGGGATGGGACACGGCAGGGACCAGGAGTGTGCAGGAATCAGGGATGGGACACGGCAGGGACCAGGAGTGTGCAGGAATCAGGGATGGGACACGGCAGGGACCAGGAGTGTGCAGGAATCAGGGATGGGACACGGCAGGGACCAGGAGTGTGCAGGAATCAGGGATGGGACACGGCAGGGACCAGGAGTGTGCAGGAATCAGGGATGGGACACGGCAGGGACCAGGAGTGTGCAGGAATCAGGGATGGGACACGGCAGGGACCAGGAGTGTGCAGGAATCAGGGATGGGACACGGCAGGGACCAGGAGTGTGCAGGAATCAGGGATGGGACACGGCAGGGACCAGGAGTGTGCAGGAATCAGGGATGGGACACGGCAGGGACCAGGAGTGTGCAGGAATCAGGGATGGGACACGGCAGGGACCAGGAGTGTGCAGGAATCAGGGATGGGACACGGCAGGGAGTGTGCAGGAATCAGGGATGGGACACGGCAGGGACCAGGAGTGTGCAGGAATCAGGGATGGGACACGGCAGGGACCAGGAGTGTGCAGGAATCAGGGATGGGACACGGCAGGGACCAGGAGTGTGCAGGAATCAGGGATGGGACACGGCAGGGACCAGGAGTGTGCAGGAATCAGGGATGGGACACGGCAGGGACCAGGAGTGTGCAGGAATCAGGGATGGGACACGGCAGGGACCAGGAGTGTGCAGGAATCAGGGATGGGACACGGCAGGGACCAGGAGTGTGCAGGAATCAGGGATGGGACACGGCAGGGACCAGGAGTGTGCAGGAATCAGGGATGGGACACGGCAGGGACCAGGAGTGTGCAGGAATCAGGGATGGGACACGGCAGGGACCAGGAGTGTGCAGGAATCAGGGATGGGACACGGCAGGGACCAGGAGTGTGCAGGAATCAGGGATGGGACACGGCAGGGACCAGGAGTGTGCAGGAATCAGGGATGGGACACGGCAGGGACCAGGA
Source organism: Indicator indicator (assembly GCF_027791375.1). Classification (NCBI taxonomy): domain Eukaryota; kingdom Metazoa; phylum Chordata; class Aves; order Piciformes; family Indicatoridae; genus Indicator; species Indicator indicator. Next base: position 5,084 of record NW_026539209.1, read on the forward strand.
GTGTGCAGGAATCAGGGATGGGACACGGCAGGGACCAGGAGTGTGCAGGAATCAGGGATGGGACACGGCAGGGACCAGGAGTGTGCAGGAATCAGGGATGGGACACAGCAGGGAGTGTGCAGGAATCAGGGATGGGACACGGCAGGGAGTGTGCAGGAATCAGGGATGGGACACGGCAGGGACCAGGAGTGTTCAGGAATCAGGGATGGGACACGGCAGGGACCAGGAGTGTGCAGGAATCAGGGATGGGACACGGCAGGGACCAGGAGTGTGCAGGAATCAGGGATGGGACACGGCAGGGAGTGTGCAGGAATCAGGGATGGGACACGGCAGGGAGTGTGCAGGAATCAGGGATGGGACACGGCAGGGACCAGGAGTGTGCAGGAATCAGGGATGGGACACGGCAGGGAGTGTGCAGGAATCGGGATGGGACACGGCAGGGACCAGGAGTGTGCAGGAATCAGGGATGGGACACGGCAGGACCAGGAGTGTGCAGGAATCAGGGATGGGACACGGCAGGGACCAGGAGTGTGCAGGAATCAGGGATGGGACACGGCAGGGACCAGGAGTGTGCAGGAATCAGGGATGGGACACGGCAGGGAGTGTGCAGGAATCAGGGATGGGACACGGCAGGCAGGAGTGTGCAGGAATCAGGGATGGGACACGGCAGGGACCAGGAGTGTGCAGGAATCAGGGATGGGACACGGCAGGGACCAGGAGTGTGCAGGAATCGGGGATGGGACACGGCAGGGACCAGGAGTGTGCAGGAATCAGGGATGGGACACGGCAGGGAGTGTGCAGGAATCAGGGATGGGACACAGCAGGGACCAGGAGTGTGCAGGAATCGGGGATGGGACACGGCAGGCACCAGGAGTGTGCAGGAATCAGGGATGGGACACGGCAGGGACCAGGAGTGTGCAGGAATCGGGGATGGGACACGGCAGGCACCAGGAGTGTTCAGGAATCAGGGATGGGACACGGCAGGGACCAGGAGTTTGCAGGAATCAGGGATGGGACACGGCAGGCACCAGGAGTGTTCAGGAATCAGGGATGGGACACGGCAGGGAGTGTGCAGGAATCAGGGATGGGACACGGCAGGGACCAGGAGTGTGCAGGAATCAGGGATGGGACACGGCAGGCACCAGGAGTGTTCAGGAATCAGGGATGGGACACGGCAGGGACCAGGAGTGTGCAGGAATCAGGGATGGGACACGGCAGGGACCAGGAGTGTGCAGGAATCAGGGATGGGACACGGCAGGGACCAGGAGTGTGCAGGAATCAGGGATGGGACACGGCAGGGACCAGGAGTGTGCAGGAATCAGGGATGGGACACGGCAGGGACCAGGAGTGTGCAGGAATCAGGGATGGGACACGGCAGGGACCAGGAGTGTGCAGGAATCAGGGATGGGACACGGCAGGGAGTGTGCAGGAATCAGGGATGGGACACGGCAGGGACCAGGAGTGTGCAGGAATCAGGGATGGGACACGGCAGGGACCAGGAGTGTTCAGGAATCAGGGATGGGACACGGCAGGGACCAGGAGTGTTCAGGAATCAGGGATGGGACACGGCAGGGACCAGGAGTGTGCAGGAATCAGGGATGGGACACGGCAGGGACCAGGAGTGTGCAGGAATCAGGGATGGGACACGGCAGGGACCAGGAGTGTGCAGGAATCAGGGATGGGACACGGCAGGGACCAGGAGTGTGCAGGAATCAGGGATGGGACACGGCAGGGAGTGTGCAGGAATCAGGGATGGGACACAGCAGGGACCAGGAGCCTTCTGCCTCTTCTTCTGTCCTCAGCGATGTCCCCGGCCAGCAGCAGCCCAGTGCAGGGCTGCAGGACAGGGTTAGGGCAGGAGAGGTGTTCTGAGGGCATCTAGAGCTGTCTGGGGGCCTCCGGAGCGTCTCTCGGGCACTCCCCGGGGGTCTCTGCTGGCTCCCGACGGAGTTGGTTTCGGGGGTCATTGAGGGCTGAGGGTTTCTGTGGGGTTCCAGGCTTTGGGGTCCCGCCGGATACGGGGAGGTCTGGCTGTGGTTTTCGGCGTCTCTGCAGCCCCGGGACGCCCCCAGCCACGCCTCCCCGGGCATCTAAAGGGGTTTCGGAGTCACAGATGGGGGTCTGGGGTCCTGTCAACGGCTCCGGGGACGCCGCAGCGAGCGGGCTCCGCCCTCCGCCAAGCGGCAGCGCCCTCACCCGGGCGGCACCGCCCGCGGCAAGAGGCAATTTTCCACCCACGCTCCACCCCAGATTAACTCCCCCGGTCCCCTGCAGCGCCCTTCAGAGCCCGACAAATCCGTCACGCCCCCTCTGAGCCCAGCTGCCATCGGCTCTGTTTTCAGCCGTCCACCGTTGTATTTCGATGCATCCCCGCCGTCCCCCAAACTTTCCGCCCGTCCCAGGACCCCGTTGTAAACCTTAGCAGAGTTCTCTGCGCAAATTCAAGCCCAGAGTAGCACCCCCCAGTCCTCTGCCTCCCCGTCCAGAGACCGCCAAGTCCATTACCCCCCCGTCCCAGACCACTAGGAATCGGCTCCCCCTTTTTGCCCCTCCACGATCCCGTTCGGACGTCCCTGAACCCTCCCACAAAGCTGCAGACCCACCCAGCACCCCGTCTTCAATATCAGCAGGCTTCCCTGCACCAAATTTCTTTTGCCAGTTGGTGTATTTTGAGGAGAGAGACTAAATGGAGCTTGCAATTCTGGCCTAGCTCTTTCCTGTCACCAGTTACAGCCGTGTCTAAGCAGGTGGAAAAAAGCTGCTTTACAGCCCAGGAAGGGTGATGTGAGCAGACAGCAGCACTGCAAGGAGCCTGTGCAGGACACCTGAGATGAATCTGCCTGGGCCAGGGAGGTTTCTTCTGCAGTCACACACACAAATGTCAGAGCCCTGCCAGGTGTCCACACCTGAGCTGGCCTCATGAACTCCTTCTGCACCTCAGCATGTTCAGAGTCTTTCCCCATCCCTCACACAGGCTCTGCACTGCAGCAGGCAGAGTGTTCCTGGCCTCCTGCTGCCCCTACCAGAGGCTGGGAGGCTCCTGACACCTCCAGTGCCTTGGTACCCCCCGCAGCACCTGATGGTGTTTGTGGTCACTCAGGTTCCTCTCACCCCACACCCCATGTCCATGCTTGCATCTCAGCTGTGCAATGCAAGCAGGCACTGCTGACCTCCTGATCCTGTGAGCTGCAACTGGGGGACAAAGAAACTTTCCCAGCTGGGGAGAGAGCTCAGTGCTGGAAATGGTGGTGGTGAGAGGCTAGTCCAGGATGAGTGCCCTGGGACAGCTTGCCCAGGGTGTGCAGGCAACACAGACACAGATCAGAGCCTGCTCTGCTGCTCCTTCAGCTCTCTTGCAGGATTTCTGTCTGTGTCAGGACACTGCTGTGTGCCCCAGCCCTGCACACTCACACTTTAGCTCTTCCCTGCTGTTTGCATCCCTGGGACAATTTCTTGGGCCTGCTCTTGAGATAAACTTTGGATGAAGACCTAAGACCTCAGACTGTGCCCTGAGCAGATCATCTCTTTGTGGAAGTGCTCTTGGGGGCCAGCTCAGCCACAGCAGTTCCCATGGCCTGTCCCTGCCTGTGGGCACAGGACTGGCATGCAGCAGAACCATGACCAAGCTGCCACAGCACTCAGGCCTTGCACTGACACAGGAGAGTGTGGAAGTGGAAGTGGAAAGGGAAAAGCCCTGAAAGACCAAGTCCTGGTGCACCCTGGCAATGCTGCTGTGCTGGGACTCTTTGTCCCTCCACCTCTGCACACAGGACCTGTCCCTGAAGCTCCAGAGAAGGCTTGGAGGAAGGTTCTCAGGAAGCAAAACAGTTACTGAAAGGCTCTTTATTTGGTTTAAGTAAGGAAGGAGCACAGGTCCTGGGACACAAAATTTTGGTCAAAAAAGCAAAGCAGAGAGTGAATTAGCACAGGGATGTCAGCATTAGAAACAGGAAAAATCACCACCACCACCAAGTACAGAAGCCAGGCTGGGCCTGCACTGAGTGGCATCAGAACTGCTCTGCAGGAGAAGACAAAGTTTATTGCTTCTGAAGGCATCCAGTGATCAGTTTGCTGAGGGCAACCTTCAGCTCCTGGTTCCTCAGGCTGTAGATGAGAGGGTTCACTGCTGGAGGCACCACTGAGTACAGAACTGCCACCACCAGATCCAGGGATTGGGAGGAGATGGAGGGAGGCTTCAGGTGGGCAAAAGATAAAGTGCTGAGAAACAGGGAGACCACAGCCAGGTGAGGCAGGCAGGTGGCAAAGGCTTTGTGGCGTCCCTGCTGAGAGGGGATCCTCAGCACTGCCCTGAAGATCTGCACATAGGACACCACAATGAACACAAAACATCCCACAAATGGAAAAGCACTAAAAGCAATAAGCCAAACCTCCCTGAGGTAGGATGTGGAGCAGGAGAGCTTGAGGATCTGGGGGATTTCACAGAAGAACTGGTGCACAGCATTGCCCTGGCAGAAGGGCAGGGAAAATGTATTGGCTGTGTGCAGCAGAGCATAGAGAACCCCAGAGGCCCAGGCAGCTGCTGCCAGGTGGACACAAACTCTGCTGCCCAGGAGGGTCTCATAGTGCAGGGGTCTGCAGATGGCAACGTAGCGATCGTAGGCCATGATGGTGAGGAGAAAATACTCTGCTGTAACTAGGAATGCTAAAAGGAAGATCTGGAGAACACATCCACTGCTAGGAGATGACCCTGGTGTCCCACAGGGAATTGGCCATGGACTTGGGCACAGTGGTGGAGATGACACCCAGGTCAAGGATGGAGAGGTTGAGGAGGAAGAAGTACCTGGGGGTGTGGAGGTGGTGGTCAGAGGCTATGGTGGTGATGATGAGGCCATTGCCCAGCAGGGCAGCCAGGTAGATGGCCAGGAAGAGCCAGAAGTGCAGCAGCTGCAGCTGCCTCGTGCCTGGGAATGGCAGCAGGAGGAAGTGGGTGATGGAGCTGCTGTTGGCCATTGCCTGCCTCTGGCCATGGAGACCTGTGCAAGGAGGGAAGGACAGTGACAAGTTAGGGCACACTTCTCTCAGGCTGATCCTAACCTCCCTCCCTGAGCTGCAGGAGGAATGGATCAGCTCAGTGCCATCACTACCAACCCAGGGCAGAGTTCATCACAGCTTCAAATGCAGCAGGGACACAGAATTGCCAGGAAGATGCCTGTGGGCTCAGAAGAGAAAGTGACCAAGAGCCCAATGGCAGAGAACAAGAGTCCCATGGAGAGGTGGAGAAAGAGGGAGCAGCCCTGCAGTGCTGCAAAGAGAGTGAAGGGAAGAGAGGAAGGCAGAGGGGCTGGGGCTGAAGCCTTCTCCTTACCCTGCTCAGCTCACTGCTGCTCACAGGATGCAACTGAAGGCCTTTGCTCATCCTTCTGTGTGCACACTCCAGGAGCCTTCAGCTGAACATCAGCTGCCGAGATGGAGATGGCTGCAGGAGCTCCAGCTGCAGTGTCCTGCAGCCACAGCCTGACTGTGTCAGGGACTGCACTGACTTCTCCTGCAGTGAGCTCTCAGCATCCTCCCAGTGCTGGCCACCTTGAAGCTCTCTCTGCCTTCCTCATCTGCCTGAGATGCCCTGGCAGTGGCCTCAGCCCTGCTGTGCTGTGCAGAGGAGCTGCTCCTGGCCAGAGCTGTGTCTCTGCAGCACTGCCTGCTTGCCAGCAACTCCCTCCAGCCTAGGAGCCTGGCCCAGCTCAGCAGCAAACAAGGAGGCAGAGGACCAGCCCAAGACATTTTAGTGACCCCTCCTGATGGCTTTGGTGCCAGGTAAGCCTCAGGGACTGAGAGGCAGCTGATGAAACAGCTCCAGAAGTCAGAGAAAGACTCAAACTCTGAAGTTTGTTGTAGTGCTAATTGGTTCAAGTAAAGGATACAGGGAAAGTGTCCTCAGTGTCTGGTTAGAGCAGAAGGAGAGAGTGGATGCAAGGGAAGCATCTCTGGAGGCTCTGAAGCACCTGCAGGCTCTGGTGAGAGCAGAGAACTGAGGCAGTGCTGACAGGTCAGGAGAAGCAGCTAAAGGTGGCTCTGATGCTGAGGAAACCTGGAGGGGTTTCATTCATCCAAAGGGCCAAGCCCTGACCCACAGCCCCTGACAAGGCAGATCCTGTGTGGCTCTGGGCTCTGCTGGGGGCAGTGGGCAGTGAGGGTGAGCAGTGAGCAGTGGAGGAAATTCTCTGACACTTTGTGACCTCCAGAAGAAGCAGCAAGGATGAAACTATCTAAGAAATTTCTCCTGGCAGCATTTCTCCATCAGCCACATCTTGTACTGAGCAGAGGGCAGCAGAGTGTGGTCCTCCTGATCAGACCTTGTCAGGTTTTCCTGTGGTTTGCTTGCAAAGAGAAAACTTCTGCTGAAAAGTAATGAAATGTACTCTGTGAAATCATTTTTATCAGATGCTTTGTGTAATAAAAACCTCTCCAATTAGCTGCAGAAATCTTGGCAAGCATTAGAGGATGAGATGTGGCTTGTCAGGATTTTAATGAGCCCCACAGAGCATTTGGGGCTGATTACATGACCTTCAGATAGTGACTCAAGAAGCCTCTGAGGAAGTCCAAGTCAGAAGAAACATCCAAAGTACCTTGAAGCATGAATGGGTCCCACTGAGGGTCGTTACTGACAAAGCCTCCCCAGGGACTCCTTAGAGCAGCTGATTGGAGGCCATGACTGCAGGGAGACAAAGGCAAAGTGCAGGGGACAAAACCTTGGCTTTGGTTTATGGAGCAGAAAGGCAAAGGCCTGAGCACAGCCCTTGGGACAGCAGAGCCTGAAAGGCTCAAAGCAAAGTTTCTCCTCACAGGCCTTGGTGGCAGAGGCAAGTGGCAGAGCCAAGGGCACAAAGCCCTTGGTCCTGTTGGGCCTCTCAGCCTTGCCAGAGCCCTTGGCCATCCCTACTGCAGCCTGTCCTACACTGTCCCATGCCTGCAGCTCTTTCTGTCCAGGCTGCTGACACCACTCTTGCTTCCCCACCCAGCTCTCCCCCTGCCATTTCCATCCCTTCCCTCAGCTGTCTCAGCTCTCCCTGCCATTTCCTGACCCCTCTGGATGGCCTCATGCAGAGCAGCTCTGCCCTTTGAGGGACATTTCTTTGGCCTCACCTCCAGCCTGAACCTTCCAAGCTGCACTGTGTGGAGGTTTTGGTGTCTCCCCACTCCCCACAAGAGCTCCATCCTCTCTGAAACCACCCTTCAGCCACGTGCTCACTGCTAGGGTGGTGTCCTGAGCCTCCCTTCAGCAGGTTGAAGAAGCCCAGGTCCCTCAGCCTCTCCACAGAGATGTCAATACCCATCCTGGCAGATCTCCTCTGCAGCCTCCCCAGTTCTGCTTTACTCCTCCAAGCTGCAGAACCCCACACCCAGACCCCAAGCCTCCAGATGTGGCCACAGCCGTGCTGAGTGCAGGGGGAAGACAAGTCCTGTGTCTGGGTGGCCACACTCCTCCTGCCACAGCCCAGCTGCACTTGGCCTTCTTCGTTGTGTGTAGGTTTTGTTCCAGCACAGGGCATCCCATGACCTTCATCACTTCTTCCGTGTCCTGGAACTGACTTGTGCAGACATTGCCTGGAATCCAGTGGTGCTGTACACCACCCCCCCGGCCCCCCAATTTCCCATCCTTCCCTTCTCCTTCAGAGTTATTTCTTGTATCAAAGGCATCAGGGCAGTTCCGAAAATACCCTCCGCCTGCTGCGGCCACCTCAGACTGGGAGCGGAAGCAGGGGGCGGGCTGCAAGAGGAAGTCCCGCCCACGCCTGGGCAGACACAGCCAATCAGAGGCGCCGGCAGCGCGGCAGCTCCTCCCCCTGGGCGCTGCCGAGGCACAGCGAGGAGCTGCCACTGCCGGCCGCGGCCGCCATTGTTCCTGCCCCGAGGGGAGCGGCAGCAGTTGCGGAGCGCGGGAGAGGTGCCGGAGGTGCCGCCCCTGGGCGTCCGCTCGGCTCTTGCGAGGCCACCGCCTGCGGAGGGTCCGGTCCGGGGTCTCCCTCCCAGCGCTGTGTGGTCGGCAGGAGCCTGCCGGGGCCGGCGGTCGGCAGCTTCCTGTGCGCTGAGCTCTTGGTCGTCCTCCTGCTCTGCGTCCCCTTTGTGCCGGCTGCAGGTGGGGTGAGGGAGTGTGTGGGGCTGAGGGTTTTGTCGCGGGCGGGGGACTGGGGAGGGCTCCGTGGGGCTGCTGGGGGCGTCTGTGGTATGGGGAGGGTGTGTGGGGTCGGTGAAGGGTTTGTGGGGTTGGGGTGGGTGGGGCTGGGGGCGCCTGTGGGAAGCTATGGGAGGGGCCTGTGGGGTTTGGGGGGAGGGCTGAGGGGATTTTGCGGGGGGTGTTGGGTTGGTGCGGGGCGCTGTGAGCTATGGGCTGGGGTCTGTGCTGTTCTGGGAGGGGTCTGTAGGGCTGGGGCTGGACTTTGGGGTGAGGGAGGGGTCCATGGGCTTGGTGTGGGGGGCAGTGTGGGGTTGTGGTGTGGTGTGGAGGTTTGGGGGTTCCTGGTGCCGCTGAATCCCCCTGCTAGGGCAGCTGCAGGCTTTGTGCTGGCAGGTGCCAAGCGGCTGCTGTGCTGTGAGGTGGTTTGGCTGTCCTGGGGGTGGTGGCATCAAAGGCCTCTGTGCCCCCCACCCCCTTCCTGTGTGGCTCTGCTGTGCCCAGCCCTTGTGCCAGGGGTGCCTCTGCCTGCTCTCGGGCACAGGTCTGGGTCCATGTCCCTGCAGGCCTCCCTGTGTCCCCCAGCTGGGCTCTGGCTTTTGTCCGTGCCCTCAGGAAGCTAAGCCTCTGTGCCCAGTGTGCCCAGCTTGGCACTTTGGTCACTGCTTGCTGGCAGTGGTGGCACCCGCCCAGCCAAGCCCAGTGGTTGCCCAGCACCACCTTGGCAGCCTGGATGGGAGCCTGGGGTGGTGGTCAGCTGTCTGCTGCTTCTTCTCTGCCCTGTCTTTGCCTTCTCTCCTCTCCCTTCAGCTGCTCTCAGCCCTGCACAAGCTGCAGGAGACCTCCTTGAGTGCTGCCCTTGCTGGGGGTGCCCAAGACAGAGTCCAGGGGGGTCCAGCAGTGCTTGGTGCTGGACTCAGCTTGTGTTGGCCTTAGGGCACCTCAATCCCTGGCCTGGCCTCATCTCTGAGCTTGGGGCAGGGGTGGCCTCATGGGCAGGGACCCCAGTTTGGGGCCAAAGGCTACTGCTGAAAGGAAGTCAGGATGTGGAGGGGGTAACCCCAGGGAAATAGGGTCCCTGAACTGGGGGGCAATGGAGCAGACCCCAGCTGGAGTGGAGAGGGAAGAACAGGAGGGTCCCAAAATGTTGCTGCCCCTCTGCACTTTCTTTACCCCTAGCCAGGAAGGGTCCCAAATGGCACTGCCATGGCTCTGCCTCCCAGGATGCTCTCTGCAGACCCCAGTCCTGGGTCCCTTGGGGGTAGAGGAGGCCTCTCCTGCTGTCTGGATGTTGGGGGCCATTGTTGGTTCCTTTGGGATAGTTTTGGGGTGCAGGGAGGTATTGAGGGTCCCAGGGAGGCATTTGGAGGTCTCAGGCTGCTGTTGGGGTTTCCCTGGGGGCATTTTGGCTCCTGTTGCTTGTGGCAGAGCCCAGCATGGGCTGCTTTGGGGGCCACAGGGAGTTGGGGGAGGCTGTTTGGGGGGTTCAGGGCTTTAGCCCCCCCCAGACTACCAATGGCTGCAGCTGGCTGTGCTGGGCCAGCAGCCAGGGGTGCTCCTGTGTCAGCCCCTGGGCTGGCACCACAGAGCCTGTCCCTTGTGCTGGGCCTTCTGCAGAGCTGGGCAGAGAGGTTAAGGAGGTGTCAGAATCACCCCAAACCCACAGCCCCATTCCCAGAACACCCCTCCCAGCCCCCCCAGCCTGTGTTTGCTGCTGCCAGCTTCTGCTGCAGCTTCTCCCCCTTGGCCCTGAGCCTTTTGTTGTCCTGGCTGGAGGGGGAGGATCCAGCCCCAGCCCCTCCTGCAGCTGCTGTTGGGTAGGGACACAGCTGGGGACGCAGCAGGGCCTGTGCTGCCCGGGGGGCCCCTGCCCTGCCCCCTGTGTCCGGTGCCTTGTGCAGGGCAGTGGTGCCCTCCATGGAAGGCCTCAGCTGCCACTTTCTGCCCCCGTGGGAGGTGGAGGTGGTGCCGGGGCAGGGGCAATGAGGTCGTGGTGCTGCCAGCCAGCAGCGTGGCGACAGAGCTGCGGATCCTGAGCTGCTGAGGGCGCTGGGAGCGGAGCAGGGAAGGGGCTGGGCGGGCCCCGGGGCATGCTGGGAGCTGTGGGCGTTGGGCTGCTGGGCCCGGGGGCTGCGCAGGGCATGCTGGGAGTTGTGGTTCTCAGCTGGGATGGCGCCGCCTGGGCTGGGCTGCGGGACAGAGCCAGGGCTGGACCGCAAACACCTCCTGGAAACCTCTGACAAAGGAGGTGTGGAAAGAGTTTGTGAGCCCTGAACAGCTCCTAAGAGGTTTTCAGGAGAGCTTTGAAGAGATTTTGGCCATTTTTGAAGCTTATTTGCAGAGCTGAGAACCTAAAAAACTTATTAAAGCCTCTCCAGTGCTCCTGAAAAGAGATTTTGCTGCCTCTGGAGGTGGTTTGAGGGAGTCCTGGGAGGTTTGAGAAGACTTTAACGAGGTTTTAGGTGCCCTGAAGAGTTTCCAACAGCCAGAACCTCACTGGAATCTCTGGAAAATTAGTTTCTAGGAGTTTGAGAGAGATTTGAATGAATTTTAAAGAGATTTTGTTTGGGTTTGGGCTTTTTTTTTCCTGAGAATTTTGAGTGCCCAAAACCTTCTTTAAGTCTCCAAGTTTTTAATGTATCATGAAGTGTTTGTAAGAATTTGTAGGAGATTTGAAAGTCTTTTATTTTCTAGGGGGATTTAAGACTTTTGAAGAGAGGTTGATGGTTTTCAGGGCTGTTCTAAACCTTTTAAGCATTTTAAAGGAGTGACAAACACTGAACTAGGCCTAGAGACTCCCTGAAGTCTCCTCAGAAGAGGATTTGGTGAGTTCTTAAGGAGGTTTTGAGAGGTTTTGATCAAATTTCCAGAGGTTTTGACCAGTTCTGAAGAGATTTCTTGGTTTTGGAAGATATTTGGGGGAGTTTTGAAGGCATTTGGATGATTTTTCAGGTGTATTTGAAAAGTGTTCAGAACCCAAAAGTTCATTCAAGTCAGTCAGTCAGGCAGTTTTAAACGTTTTCCAGTGTTTTTGAAGCATTAAAGCAACCTAGAAACTCCCCAAAATCTCTTTGAAATGACTTTGAGGGGTTCTGAACAGCTTTGAATGACTTCTGCAGAGCTTTGAGCACTTTGTGAGGAGCTTTTGATGTTTTTCAGGTGGTTTGAAGCCTTGTTAAGCATTTTTGAAGGGAGTTGAGCTCCTAGAGAGGCCTCGAAACTCATTAAGAGCACTTCAAAAATTTGTTTCTAGGAGTTTTGAAGAGATTTTAATGACTTGTGAAGATATTTTGATTATTTGAATGGATTTGAGGGCCAAGAAAGTCCTTCTGAGTTTTGCTGTGTCTTTAAGAGTTCTGAACAGATGTTGATGATTTTGAAGGCAGTTTGACACCTCCTGAAGCATTTTGAAGGGTGCTGAAAGCTTAAAGAAGGTCACAAAGTGATGAAAATCTCTCCAGAATGAGTTTGAAGAATATCAAAGAGATTTTAATTGACTTTGGAAGTTTCTGAAGAGGTTTGGGTGATTTTTTTTTTCAGGCCTATTTGAAGAGTCTGAAAACCCAGAACTCCTTAAAATCTCTCCAATACTCTTACAAATGAGGTTTGAATGCAGCTTTAGGCACTTCTAGAAGGAGGAAGTTCTAGGAGGCTTGAAAATATTTCAGTGATTTCTTAGGGGAGGTTTAAAGGAATGGTGATGATTCGTTGGACATTTTAGGGCACTTTCAAAGCTCTTTTGAGAACCATCAGACAAATAAACCAGCCTAGGAGCTGCCTAAAATCTCTTCCAAATTAGCTTTTAAGAGTTACTGTGAGTTTCAAAGAGGTTTTCAGATGTTTCAAAGATATTTCAATAACTGTGGAAGAGTTTTTTGCTTTTTAAAGAGACCTTGAGGATGTTTCAGGCCTGGTTGAAGAGTTTGGAGAATCCCAAACCTGACTGAAATCTCTGCAGCATGCTGAGAAAAGATTTGAATGCATCCTTTGATGGTTTGGGGAACTGTGATGAGGTTTGAAAAGACTTGAGTGACTTTTTCTGGGCCTTTAGCTCTTTTGGTGATGATTTGTTTTGAGCACTTGTGAAGTTTTGAAGCATCTTGAAGACAGAACTAAGGCTCAAAAGTCACTGCAGTGCCTTCAGAATGAGCTGTTGAGAGCTGTGGAGAGATTTTAATGCAGCCTTAAGGCTTTGTGGCAAGTTGGGAAAGGATTTGGATCAATTTTTGGAAGGGTTTTGAAGAGGAATGGTCAGGTGCCAGGGTGAGGCCCCTGGTGCTGCAGTGGTGCTGAGCTGGGTGGGAAGCTGCCTGCCCTGGGGCACTGATTGGGCTGCTGAGGTGGCACAGAGAGGGGCACTGCAGATTCATTCTCCTTCCTGTCCTCATCCTTCTTCTTCTCGCAATCCTTCTCCTCCTCATTCTCGACCTCAACCTCCTTCTCCTCCACAATCTCCTCCACATCTTCCTTTCCCTGGAGGCTACACTTGAGCTCCTCCAACTTCTTCAGGGTATTCTCCTCCATGCTCTCACCCAGGGCCTACTGTTAGGCCATGCTGGGGCTCTAGACCAGCTCTGGGGCCGTAGTAGGGAACTGGAGACTCCTGGGGGCCAAAGAGTGAGTGCAGAGAGATGGAGAGTGAAGGCTGCAGGGGTGGGAGGGGTTAGTTGAGCAGCTGTGTGGCTCTGCCTGGCTCCTACCTGCAATGGTGCTGGCAGCAGCTGAGCCCAGAAGCTGAAAGGCCCAAATGCTGCCTGGCTCAGGACAGTCCCCTGCCACCTCCTGCCATCCAGCACAGCCCAAGCAGGCACTCAGAGGTCCTAGCCACACCCCCAGCCATAGCCCAGGCAGGAGTCACCTGAGGTCTCACTCCCTCTCTGTCCCCCTTCATCAGTTGCTGCATGAGGTGGCTGCAGGGTCCCTCCCCACCCCTCATATGTAACCCCCCCATGGCTTCTTGTTCTTTCAGCCCTCCAGCTCATGCCAGCCTTTAGTCTCAGGCCCCTTCCATTCTTTTGCTCCTGGTTCCAGCCCAGTTCCTTAGATGCTTCCTCAGCCACAACATTTTGCACTCCAGCCTTGCAGCTGCAGTGGCAGTGGAGGTGAGGGCCACAGGGCCATGGGACAGCAAAGGCAGCAGGGCCATGGATGGGCTGGGAATGGGGGAAGTGCCTGGGAATGGTCAGGCAGCAATTAGGCCTTGTCCCCCTAAAAAGGGGGCAGGATGCCCAGGTGGCAAATGTGTGTGCAGGAAATGTCAGAATGTGGCAGGATTTGAGGAGCTGAAAGGAGTGAATTGTGCTGCAGCTCTGCATGTGTCAGCTGGGAGATGAGCAACAGCCCCTGGGCACTGTGCCCTCCCAGCAAACCTCATTTTGTCTTGGGGATGTGGAGTGGCAGCTGCAGGAGAAGTGCAAAGAGAAAGGTGAGAACAATGGGCAAGGAGAGAAGGAAGCCAAAAGCTTTGCACTGAGTCTCTTTGGGCTGCCTGTGTGTGAATGGTGCTGGAGGTGTCAGGTTTGTCCAGGAGACAAGGGAGTGTGTCGGTGTGAGCTGAAATTCCCCCCCCACCGACAATAACCAGGCTAGCTCAGTCTGGAAGCAAATGAAAAGCTGTATTTACAAGCAGAGTCTAAAATCTACAATGAAATGCAATGAATATGTACAAATATACAAAATTCACAACATTCACAAATATATACAATCAACAGAAAAAGCACAATCGATCTCCCTTTGCTTCCCCCCAAGGGGACCCTCCCAAAGGGGCCTCCCTCTCCCAGGAGCTTCCCCCCCAGACCCCCCTGGACAGAGAAGCACAGTTAGTTAGAGCAGAAAGTTAACTTAGCTGCCAAGGTCAGTGTGTTATCTTCAGCCAGAAGAGAAGAAGAAACAGCAGCCAGACAGCCCAGCAACTGCCCCCACTGCCGAACGCAGAATGTGCAGAGTGCCTACTTTGTTTTGGGTAATAGTTCTTAAACATTTCTATCTATCCAAGGGAAGTGTTTAGAACAATCGTTATTTTGCTTTCTTACACCCAATAGTGACTTATTTACATTCTTTCACTTTCTCTGTTCTGAACTTTGCAAGGAAAAATTAAAAAGACAGTTTCAAACCACCACAGTCCACCCCTTCTAAACAATTCCCTTGGCTGCTACTATCATTTATCTAATCTAAAATAATATCTACAACAATAGGTGAATAAAGACCATAGTCCATTCCGGCTATCTCAGATGTAGATGATTCAAAAGAGTCAAATCACAGGAAAAACAGCAAACAGCTTGTTTCCTCGCAGATGGAGCGAAGGAAGGAACAGGGACTCTCAGGTGACTCAGGGCTCTCAGGGTTCGTGCACCGTAGATCTCATGGACTCTCCTCTTGGGCGTGATGCTGTATCTGTGCAACACTCTGAATTTAACCTCTCTCAGCCAAAGTTAGATTTCTTTGTGGAATACACTGAAATTCACCATTTTCTTGCATCACCCAATAGGTGTGACCAGGACCTTCAGCAGAAACCACCCCTCGGACAGGTTTGGCCTCTCCTGAAGGAGAAAATACCCAAACAGTTTTGCCTAACAGATTCTTTTCTCTGATAACAGGAACTCTATCACCTTCCTCCTTTCGCAACAAATCTGATTGGGCAGGTCCAGCTCGATTCACTGAACCTCTACTATTCACCAACCAGGTTGCTTGTGCTAAATGTTTCTCCCAGTTTTTCAAAGATCCACCCCCCATGGCTTTGAGAGTGGTTTTCAGCAAACCGTTGTAGCGTTCGATCTTCCCTGCAGCTGGTGCATAGTAGGGAATGTGGAATATCCACTCCATGCCGTGCTCTTTGGCCCAGTTTTTCACAAGATTGTTCTTGAAATGAGTTCCATTGTCCGACTCAATCCTCTCTGGAGTTCCGTGTCTCCACAGGATTTGTCTTTCCAGACCAAGAATGGTGTTACGTGCAGTTGCATGAGGAACTGGATAAGTTTCCAGCCATCCAGTGCTTGCCTCTACCATAGTCAGCACATACTGCTTACCAGATGGAGAACGAGGTAGAGTGATGGAGTCAATCTGCCAGGCCTCACCATACTTGTACTTGGACCATCGGTCACCGTACCACAAGGGCTTGATCCGCTTTGCCTGCTTAATAGCAGCACAAATGTCACAGTCATGGATGACTTGTGTGATAGCATCCATGGAAATGTCAATGGATCTGTCACGAGCCCATCGGTAGGTTGCATCTCTGCCTTGATGTCCTGACGAGTCATGGGCCCACCGAGCTAAGAACAGCTCACCTCGGTGTTTCCAGTCAAGATCAGGATCAGGATCAGAGTTTGTGTCCACCTGGGAAACTCTTGCAGCTAGATCTGCCTGATGGTTGTGTTGTTGTTCCTCAGTAGCTCTGCTCTTAGGAATGTGAGCATCGATGTGTCTCACTTTCACTGGGATTCTCTCAATGCGAGCAGCAATGTCTTGCCACAGATCTGCAGCCCAGATTGGCTTTCCTTTCCTCTGCCAGCCATTCTTCTTCCAGTCTTTCAGCCAACCCCACAAGGCATTGGCTACCATCCACGAGTCGGTGTAGAGATAAAGCTTTGGCCATCTCTCACGTTCAGCTATGTTAAGAGCTAGCTGGACAGCTTTTACCTCTGCACATTGACTGGATTCTCCTTCTCCATCTCTCACTTCTGCAACTCTGCGCGTTGGACTCCACACTGCAGATTTCCATCTCCGCTTGTTCCCAACAAGACGACAGGAACAGGGCATCCCATGACCTTCATCACTTCTTCCGTGTCCTGGAACTGACTTGTGCAGACATTGCCTGGAATCCAGTGGTGCTGTACACCACCCCCCCACCCCCCCAATTTCCCATCCTTCCCTTCTCCTTCAGAGTTATTTCTTATATCAAAGGCATCAGGGCAGTTCTGAAAATACCTTCAGCTCTGGGCAGACACAAAACCTTTTCAATCTGCTTCTCACACCTCAGGGTGGTGACTCTCTTCTATGGCTCAGCCACAGTGGTCTCCATAAAGAGACACTCAAGGGATCCTGTAGACACAGAACAAAGGCAACCCAGCTTTGCTCCAACAAAGCCCTGTGCCCAGCCTGGCTTTCATCCCCCTCAAGAAGGGGAAATGTGTCCTGAGGCATCCCTGCTGTGTCCTGCCCCACCATGAGATCTCTGTACTGCAGAGCATCTTCAATGCCCCTAAGCAGTTTCATGCAAGCAGCTGTGCCAAGCTGTGTCTGACCAATGGAATGCTAAAGGGGAAGGGTGAAAAATTGGTCCCTAGCCAATGAAGGCCAGAGAGTGACAGAGCTGATGAAGAGATGACTGCCCTCAGGTCTGACAAATCACTTGCTAGACCCCAGGGACTATCTGCAGTGTCCCTGTGTGGAATCAAAAGGCACAGAGGCCATCTTCTCCTGCTCTGATGTCATCCATGGAGTTGTGTCATGCTTGGCATAAAGAATAAATTCAACAATATCAGGATGGGGACAGCCCAGCACTGGCACAGGGACTCTGAGACCTGTGGAGTTTCTGTTTAACCCCAGCTAAGCACTACACAGTGAGTCGCTTGCCACCTGCTGGTGAGACAGGGGAGAGGATCCAAGAGTAACAGTGAGAACAGAACATGAGCTGGGATAAAGGCAACTGAGCAGCAAAGCAAAAGGTGCAGAGGGGAGCAAAGCAAACCCAGGAATTCATTCCTCACTTGGTTGGCAGGCAGGTACTTACAGTAGTAGTAACCCTGGAGAACAGGGTGTCACTGGGGTGATGAATGAAGCAGGAACTCTGCCATTGCTGTGTAACAAAATTCCAGAAATACAGAGAGTAGAGAATCTCAGAAGTCCTCTTAGAATCCTTTATTGCTGCATTGCAGGATCCCCAGGATAACAGAGTATTAGAGTGTCCTGAGTAAGTCTATAATGAATAAAGTTATTAATTTATGAATTATGAAAATACAAAAGATGAAAAGTAGTATTTATTAATATTCAAAATTTATGAATAACTTTCTATCAATATTTATATGCAGATTCTAGTGCACCATTGTGGAAGTATCCCATAAACTGGTACAGTCTAACCATTCTGAACCAAATTAGAGACCCACAAATTAGTTATTCAATTAGAACGAGGGCTGCAATTCCACCACTTGTCCACCAGATGGCGACTCGACAAGAGGCTTGGTACTAAACAGCTGGCAGAGACAAGTCAGGGCATACAAGTAAAGGAACCTTTCAGAGACTTACATCCATTTCCCATCATGAGTTCTGGCTCTGGGCATAGCCGGGGAGGCTGTTTATAAAGCATGTTACAATTGCAGGTGGGCTAAAGTGCAGGGATTGAAACCCAATCAGAACTGCTGTGAAACACCTGAACACTGCAGAGATTCACAGCTTCACTTGGTGCTAAGTTACTGCTGGCTGCCCAGGCTAAGGGACTCGCCTAAGGCTGTGGCTGCTGCCGAGGCTCCGAGGCTCGCAGGGATTTGACGATGCTGTGGCTGGTCACTGCTGAAGCTCAGGGGCCTGCAGGGACCCAGTGCTGGCTCCCGGGGACGATCCCTTCAGGATGCATGGAGGCAACCTTCTCCTGTGTCTGCAGGGGTGTGTGTGGTGTAGACTTCTGCCTACAGGCAAATTCACCTGGACAGGCTCTCTCAAGCGGCTCCCTCAGTGCTGCAGTTCCACAGAGTGGGCAGGGTGCTGTGGGGGAGCAGTTCCCCTTCTGAGGCAGCTGGAGACTATGGTGGGGGTGGCACAGAGCAGCTTTTCCTCTGGCTCAGCTCGGAAGGAGCGAGCATCTGGGACACTCCCAGGAGGTCCTGGCAGAGCAGGGTGCTTGGAAATCGCCCAGAGTCAGCTTTGACTTCCAGGGCTATGGAGCGGCAGGCAGTGGCTCCTTCTCCCATGGCTCCACAGACAGCATGCAGGGTGCTGCTGAGAGCAGTTCTTGTTTGCCAGCAGGCACACAAGGCTCTGGCTTGCAGGTCTGTGGCTTATGCTCGCAGCTGTAGCAGACCCTTAGAACCGCTGAAAGTTCTCCCCCTGACTGGGTCAAGCTCACCAGCGAGGTTCAGTCCCTTTAAGAGGTGATGGCAGCTTCTGCCTATGAGCGGGACTGGGATACAATGCTAAGCAGGAGTGAAATGAAGCAAAGGACTCTTTGCAGGCTTCCAGGTAAACTGAGGCACCACAGTGCTTCCTGGGCAGCAGGCTTCTCTCCAGACTGCAGACAAAGGCAGTATGCACACACGAGGGCAGAGCACATGGGTGGAGCAGAACAGCACAAAAGAGCTTAGTAGCAAAGAGCAACTTGTTTACAATTTGGGGTAATATTTATAAGATGCAGGAGGCTTGGATTTGGCCAATAGCCAATACTTGATCAGATGCCTTTAGCCAGTGGAGGTGTTTAAAGGCTGTTTGGATGTGGTGCTTGGGGATATGGTTTAGGTGAACCTTCTAGAGTAGGGTTCTGGTTACAAGTGAAAACTACAGTCTACAATGGAATGCAATGAATAGGTGCAAATACACAATATTTACAAAAATGTACAATTAACAGAAAGGGCACAAAACCCTCTTGGCCAAAGCCAGGAAAGCTGCCCTCCTGCCTCCCCCTTCCCTGCCTTTCCCAGACCCCCCAGGCAAAAGGAAGAAAGACAAGAAGCAGAGAGGTTGTTAGAACTTAGCTTTCAAGGTCAGTATGCAGGTGTGTTATCTGCAAAGCTAAGTGCAGAACTCTGTTAGACTGCCCAGCAGTTAGACTGACTTCTGCAATTTCTCCATTCACAAAACTTTTTCATTATTTAGGACCACCATTACCACTATTTTACTCTTAGCAGTTGCTATCACCCTTATTGTGATTAGTAACACTCCTGTTCCTATTGCTGGTGTCTATTCTTATTATCCATTCTGATTACTTCCAATCACTTGATCCTATATTATTCCATTCTAGCTTACATTATTCTATAACTTCTTTCCTATTACTTCTCAGCTATTATTACAATTCCTTCCTAGTTATCACCTATTTTTAATCATTACTTATTACCTAACATACTTTAACTACTTAATACTTATCATAATTACTCATTATTTATTCTTCCTACTCTTCCTATACCTATTGCTATTAATATTCCTTATTCCTATTGCTATTATTACCATTCCTCTGTTCTTCCCTTGCATGTCACCTACCTCCCACTGCAATGTGACCCTTAGGAATTTTCAGAGAATATCCAATTGGATCATTTCTTACCAGCATTGAAAAGGCAAAGTTTTAACATCTCCTACAATCCAAAGCCAACTCCAAAGTCATTCTCCATACCAGGGGCTGCCCCTACAAAATGGGAGCAGAGCTTTGGGAACTTGCAAAGAAATTCAGCACTCAGTCTCTTCAAACCCCAAACCTGCTCCTGCAAACTGTGAAACCTGTGAGCGAGGGGGAGAGAGAGGAGGTGTGGGATGGGGGGGCTGGGCTGTGAACAGCTGATGCTGGACACAGCAACCTTCTTGTGCTGTTTGCAATCCGTCGTCTTCACAAAGGCACAGGTCTGCAAGCATTAGAAGGGAGGTCTGCATGGCAGCAATACTGCTCTTGGTTCCACAGCCTCCTTGCCACCAGCTTCCTGGCACCTGAAAAAACAGCCTGGAGTTCCTTTCAAGCAGAGCTGTGCAAAGGAAAGCAGAAGCAGGGCAGCAGGAGGAGCCAAGCCCTGCAATTCTTTGCAGCTGCCACCTGGGCTGCTTTAGCTGCCATTTGGCCTGCTAAGCACTCCTCAACCCATCAATCTTCCCCACAGAGGGAAATCTTCTGGAAGCTTCAGGCACTTGGCTGCAGTTGTTTTGTCACACCCTGCTTCTCCTGAGAAAGCCTCAATTCCTGTGCCCTTTTGAAAGACACAGGAGAGATGGAGTGAGCTTAAGAGTAGTGAGGGAGGTGGAGATCTCATGCCAAGGAAGAATCATTTCTTCAGCCACCTCATCCCTTTTCAGCTGCAGTTCCTTCCTTTGTCCAGACAAGCCAGGTGCTGAGAGCCATGGCTAGAAACCCACACTGCAAAATGTCAGCAGGAAGCTCTTTTGCCCCCTGCTAGCACGGAGCCCTGTGCTATTTGAAAAGGATTCCTGTGGCTGCTCAGCTCTGCTGTCCAGCAGGGAGATGGTGAAAAACGCCTGCACACTAGGAGTCCTTCTCCACTCTCAGCCACAGATTCCTCACTGGATGTCTTCTTCTCTTGACATCTTCCAGTCAGCTATCCACGCTCGGGCGCTGTATGCTCTACCCCCACTTTGGGCTGCTGATGGAGTCGTACCCCTGAGAACAGGGTGCCATCTGCTGTGACAAATGTACCAACCCCCCGGGGGTACAACGAGATTCCAGAAGTGCAGAGGGGAGAGAATCTCAGGAGTCCTCTCACAAGCCCTCGACTATAGCCTTGCAGAATCCCCAGCATGACACAGTCTTAGAGTGTCCTTAACATCACACAGCCCAGAAGCCTTTCACACAAGAAGTAGCTAAGAGGAGGAGAAGTCCCTAACCGAATATCTGTTGCCCAAAGTACCTCATTTTGATAGACTTTCTTACCTCTCCTATTCCTTCAGGGCACCAGCACAATCCCTAACCCTGTGTATAAACTAAAGCATGCTCCAATCATAGGCGCCAGCATGGCACCTGGCTCATGCTCTTCTTGGCTCATGCAGGAAAACAACTTTGCAGCTTGTAGCTGGTCAGCCGAGAATCAGAGGCTCCCCAGACAGCCCAGGCAGCCGCCCTTGTGTGAACAACAGCAGCTGCAACCTCGGAAAGGAGGAGAAGCAGGGAATTCTAAAGCAAGGGATCATCACCACCTGGCATCCAGCACTGCCTCACCAGTCGTAAAGCCTTCCCAGAGTGGGGGAGCTCCACACACCCAAGTTGCTCTCACAGCTTTAGAGGTTCCCAGTCCCACATGCACTTGCACTTCCTTAGCTGCTTCCCACTTCCTTGCCCAAGTGTCCTTCTGGGCTTCTCTGCACGTAGAATAGCTCCACACTGCACCTGTGCTGTGGAGAGGGGTCTCTCCACCTGGACACCATGACATTTGCATACTCACTTTCAGCTTCCAAGGTAGCATCTTGAGTACACAACTTGTGGATTTGTGCAGCAGCTCAGCCAGCTCCAGCTTGTGTAGCAGCAGCTCATGGGTATGCCAGGCACACTGCTTAGAGCTGCAGAGCTAAGTTCAGAGCCAAGTGTAAGACAGACGTCCTGGGGGAGTATTTCTGGGCACTGTGCTGAGCCACAGCATCCTTTCTTGCAATCTTTTAACTCCTTACACTTTTCAAGCTCCTGAAAACTGCTCAGCACTCAAAAAAAAAAAATCTCTTCCCACTTCTGGGTGGGTGGAAAGGCTGAGGGAACCGCCAGGTCTGCAGGAATCCACCAGGAACACTGCTGAGCTAGGGAGAAGGCTTTTGGAAGTGCCAGGCCCACTGGAAAGCAGCAGAGCCCCTTAGTGGAAAGCTGACAGAAGCTTTCTGAGTGCTTCCAAAGACCTCCCTGAGATCCCCTCTATGTCCTCCAAAGATTCTGAAAATCAATTCTACAAACCTCCAGACCCCCAAACACCTAACATCCCCTGAGTCCCCTGAAAAATACCCTCTGAGATGTCCCTGAGACTGCTCCCACCAAGACACGCTCAAGACTCTTCTGAGAACCTCACTTTGACCCCCCTGAACTGGGCACACAGCATCATTCCTGTGCTGACTCAGCACTGTAATTGTTCTCTTCAGCACTAATTGGTGTTCAAAAGGGCAGGAGGTGTTTTATCTTGCTGCAGTCCCCAGCCTCTGACAAATGCAGGTGAAAAAGAGGTGATTTTTGTTCAATCTGCTGGAAAGGCCCTTTCAGGGGGCAAACATTAACCCAACAGACCCTGGCTGGATCTATTTGTGCCTCTCTGGCACTGTGGGCTGCTTACTGGTGTGGCTGCGGCGATGCCTGGTGAGATTGTGGCTGCTGTTGTAGCTCTTGTTACAGTCAGGGCAGGTGAAAAGCTTCTCACCAGTGTGCACATGACGGTGCTTGGAGAGGGCGGAGATGCTGCTGAAGCTCTTGCTGCAGTGAGCACAGCTGTACGGTTTGTCACCACTGTGGATTAGTTGGTGCTGGATGAGTCCAGTACTCGTGGTGAAGGTCTTGCCACACTCAGCACAGGGGAAGAGCTTCTCTCCGGTGTGGATGCGGCGGTGGATGGTGAGGGTAGAGCTGTATTTGAAGCTCTTGCCACAGTCAGCACAGATTAAAGGCTTCTCACGAGTGTGCACACGACGGTGCTTGTCCAGGTTGGAGCTCTGTGTGAAGCTCTTCCCACAGGCATTACAAGTGAAAGGCTTCTCACCAGTGTGCACACGGCGGTGCCGGGTGAGGTCCGGGCTGAAGATGAAGGTCTTGCCGCAGTCAGCACAGGTGAAAGGCTTCTCACCAGTGTGCACACGACGGTGCCGGGTGAGGCCCAGGCTGAAGGTGAAGCTCTTGCCGCACTCAGCACAGGTGAAAGGCTTCTCACCAGTGTGCACACGGCAGTGCTTGGTGAGGCCCAGGCTGAAGGTGAAACTCTTGCCGCAGTCAGCACAGGTGAAAGGCTTCTCACCAATGTGCACACGATGGTGATGGGCAAGGTCAGACCTCTGTGCGAAGCTCTTGCCGCAGTGGGCACAGCTGTAGGGTTTGTCACCGCTGTGGATGAGTTGGTGCCGGATGAATGAAGCGCTCTTGGTGAAGCTCTTGCCGCACTCAGCACAGAGGAACAGATTCTCTCCGGTGTGGATGCGGCGGTGGATGGTGAGGGTTGAGCTGTGTTTGAAGCTCTTGCCACAGTCAGCACAGATGAAAGGCTTCTCACTATCGTGCACACGACAGTGATGGGCGAGGGAGGAGCTCTGTGTGAAGCTCTTGCCGCAGTGGGCACAGCTGTAGGGTTTGTCACCGCTGTGGATGAGTTGGTGCCGGATGAATGAAGTGCTCGTGGTGAAGCTCTTGCCGCACTCAGCACAGAGGAACAGATTCTCTCCGGTGTGGATGCGGCGGTGGATGGTGAGGGTTGAGCTGTGTTTGAAGCTCTTGCCACAGTCAGCACAGATGAAAGGCTTCTCACTACTGTGCACACGACGGTGATGGGCGAGGGAGGAGCTCTGTGCGAAGCTCTTGCCGCAGTGAGCACAGCTGTAGGGTTTCTCACCGCTGTGGATGAGTTGGTGCTGGATGAATGAAGTGCTCGTGGTGAAGCTCTTGCCGCACTCAGCACAGGGGAACAGCTTCTCTCCGGTGTGGATGCGGCGGTGGATGGTGAGGGTAGAGCTGTGTTTGAAGCTCTTGCCGCAATCCCCGCAGGTGAAGTTCTTCTCACTGGTGTGGGTGAAGCAGTGCTGCATGAGGTCATTTTTCCTGCTGAACTTCTTGCCACAGTCACCACAGATGAATAGCTTGGGGTCAGGGTGGGGGCAGTGATGCTTCATCAGCTCAGACTCAGCTGGGAAACTCTGCCCACATTCAGGGCATTGATTCAGCTGCTCAACTGGCACACAGGGGCCTGCTGTGCTTTCGTCCTCACTCTCATCCTGGTCACCTTCATCCTCATCTTCCTCCTCCACCTCATACAAATCATCATCATAGTCATCATTCTCCTCTGTATCCTCCATCTTCTCATCCTCTTCCTTTGGGCTACACTTCTGCTCCTTCATCTTGTTCTCGAAGTAATTCTCCTCCCACCTATTCTCTGCATCCTTCTGTAAGGCCATGCTGGTGGTGGAAGAAGTCACTGCTGTGGCCTAGGGAAGATGGAAGCACCTGAGCCCAGGACCTCAAACCTTGACCTGCCTGGGTCATGACAGGCCCTTACTCCCAACACTTCCCAACACACAACACTCAGCTGGGGCAAGGAAAAGAGAGAGGCTCTCAAAACCCCAGTTCCTGCCTTGATGAAAGGTCAGACCTCCAATTCATGTACTGAGACCCCAGGTTCCGTTCAGCAGTGGCCTGCGGCATCTTGGGACTTACAAGAGGTCTTGTCCCACTGTGCTCGAGCCTGGCGGCATTGGCAGGGTGGTTCCTGGCCCAGGCCCCCTCCTTTCATCTCTCCTGGCTCAAAGGAGTGAACAACACTGACCAAGGAAGACAAAACCGCCTCCAATCTTCTCCCACCCACACTCCACATCCCAACCCGAAATATCACCTCCTGCCACACAACTGACCCACACACTCCTGGAAGAATCCCAGAATCCCACAACAGCTGATGTCCTTTGGAGACACTGGAGAAGTGAAATGTGTGCCACAGGAGGGCTGGAGGAGGTTGGGAGGTGCCCCAGGCATCAGCCACGGGCTGGGGTCCTGCTCTTGCCCCACTCTGCCTTCTTTCCCTGCTGGGCTGCTCCAAGGAGCAGATCTGCAAACTCTGCTCTTGCCCAGCACACAGCAGCAGGGCTGATGGACAGAGAAGGACACAGCCCCTGCCACATACAAGGAAAGGACTCAGAGGAGAACACTGACCTGCAAGGGATGGCTCAGCACTGCCCAGGACCAGGCAGCAGAGCTCAGCCTTGCTGGGGGCAGCTCCCAAGCCAGGCAGCACAGGCACAGCACACAGCCAGGGCTGCTGAAGATGGGAGGCCTGAACAAGTGCAGACTCAGCTCCTTGCCCAGCACACAACCCCCAGCACACAGCTGCAGCCCAGCACCACAAGACAGCTGCCTCCACACAGCCTCTCCCAGCCCTTGCCTGCACTTTCCTCCCACTGCCTGACCAGGCCTCTGCTGCCTGCAGATGCATTTGCCAGGAGATCTTGCTCTGGACCCAGGTCTCCTCCCTGGCCCTGCCCCACCACACCCACTCTGTGCTCACCTCTGCCCTGCACAAACCTCTCTGCTGGCCACTCCCCAAGAGAGGATCAGAGCAGCCCTGAGCACACAGACAAAGGGAGGTTCATGCTCTCTGGACATGCAGCAAAGGGGGCAGGGACTTGGTCAGCTTCTTGCTAAACCTCTTCAGCCCTCACTGTGCTGCTGGAGGAGTCTCTGTCTCCTGGACAAACCTGACACCTCCAGCACCATTCACACACAGGCAGTCCAAAGAGACTCAGTGCAAAGCTTTTGGCTTCCTTCTCTCCCTGCCCATTGTTCTCACCTTTCTCTTTGCACTTCTCCTGCAGCTGCCACTCCACATCCCCAAGACAAAATGAGGTTTGCTGGGAGGGCACAGTGCCCAGGGGCTGTTGCTCATCTCCCAGCTGACACATGCAGAGCTGCAGCACAATTCACTCCTTTCAGCTCCTCAAATCCTGCCACATTCTGACATTTCCTGCACACACATTTGCCACCTGGGCCCTGCATCCTGCCCACCTTTTTGGGGGGACAAGGCCTAATTCCTGCTTGACCATTCCCAGGCCCTTCTCCCATTCCCAGCCCATCCATGGCCCTGCTGCCTTTGCTGTCCTATGGCCCTGTGGCCCTCACCTCCACTGCCACTGCAGCTGCAAGGCTGGAGTGCAAAATGTTGTGGCTGAGGAAGCATCTAAGGAACTGGGCTGGAACCAGGAGCACAGGAATGGAAGGGGCCTGAGACTAAAGGCTGGCATGAGCTGGAGGGCTGAAAGAACAGCAACAAGCCAAGGGGGAGTTACAGATGAGGGGTGGGGAGGGACCCTGCAGCCACCTCATGCAGCAACTGATGAAGGGGGACAGAGGGAGTGAGACCTCAGGTGACTCCTGCCCTGGGCTATGGCTGGGGGTGTGGCTAGGACCTCTGAGTGCCTGCTTGGGCTGTGCTGGATGGCAGGAGGTGGCAGGGGACTGTCCTGAGCCAGGCAGCATTTGGGCCTTTCAGCTTCTGGGCTCAGCTGCTGCCAGCACCATTGCAGATAGGAGCCAGGCAGAGCCACACAGCTGCTCAACTAACCCCTCCCACCCCTGCAGCCTTCACTCTCCATCTCTCCAGACATTGCTCCAGCTGCACTCACTTGGCTGCCCTGTGAGAGTGCCCTGGTCTCCACACCCAGCATGGCCCAACACAAGCCCCTGGATGAGAGCATGGAAGACAA
Organism: Indicator indicator; assembly: GCF_027791375.1. NCBI lineage: Eukaryota > Metazoa > Chordata > Aves > Piciformes > Indicatoridae > Indicator > Indicator indicator. The sequence goes on from NW_026539209.1 coordinate 31,278, forward strand.
TATCCTGGAGAACAAGTTGGAGGAGCTCAAGAGGACAAGCTGGAGAGGTGGCCAAGGTGAACCTCAGGAGGTTCAACAACAGCAAGTGCAGAGTCCTGCACCTGGCCTGGAAGAAGCCTCACAATCAGTACAGGCTGGGGGAGGAGGTGAGAGAAAGCAGCTCTGCAGAAAAGGCCTTGGGGGTGCTGGTGGAGGAGAAGCTGGCCAGGGGCAGGCAGTGTCAGCTTGCAGCACACAAGGCCAAGGGCAGCCTGGGCTGCACCAAAAGCAGTGTGGGCAGCAGAGCCAGACAGCTGAATCTGCCACTTTCCTCTGCTCTAGGGACACCTCACCTGCAGTACTGCAGCCAGCTCTGGAGCCCTCAACACAGGAAGGACATGGACCTGATGGGGAGGGTCCAGAGGAGGCCATGAAAAGGATCAGGGGCTTGGAGCAGCTCTGCTATGAGGCCAGGCTGAGGGAGCTGGGGGTGATCAGCCTGCAGAAGAGAAGACTCTGGGGACACCTAACAGCAGCCTGCCAGTACCTGAAGGGGCTACAAGAAGGCTGCAGAGGGACTGTTTGCAAAGCCTGCAGGGACAGGACCAGGGCCAATGGCTCCAAACTAGAGCAGATTCGGATTGGATGTGAGGAACAAGTTCTGCACCATGAGGCTGCTGGAACACTGCAACAGCTTGCCCAGGGAGGGCAGTTCCAACGCTCAGAACCTTTCCCCAAGCTCACACCCTGCTCCCAAGCACAAAATCAGCAAATAACCTCAGAACCACTTCCCAGGCTCAGATCTAGCACCCAAGTTCTAGAACCACCTCCCAAGCTTGGAAGCAGCTCCCAAGCTCAGAGCCAGGTTCACCACTTTGCTTCTTTCAAGTTTCGTTCACTGAAGTTCTGCTAAGAGCCCAAATTCAAGATTCAGAGAATGCTTTGGGCTGGAAGGGACCCCAAAGATCAGCCAGCTCCAACCCCCCTGCCATGGCCAGGGACACCTGCCACCACACCAGGCTGCTCAAGCCCTCATCCAACCTGGCCCTCAACACCTCCAGGGAGGGGGCAGCCAGCACCTCCCTGCACAACCTGCTCCAGTCTCTCACCACCCCCACTCCAAACAGTTTCCTCCCAAGCTCCACTCCAAATCTGCCCTCCTCAAGCTTCAATCCATTCCCCCTCAGCCCATCACTCCCACACCCTGACAAAAGTCCCTCCACAGCTCTCCTGCAGCCCCCAGCAGCTACCACAAGGATGCTCCAACCTCTCCCCACAGCTTTCTCCTCTGCAGCCTCAACAGCCACAACTCCTCCAGCCCAACCCCACAGGGGAGCTGCCCCAGCCCTCCCACCACCCCCATGGCCTCCTACAGACCCCCTCCAACACCTCAACCTCCTGCCCCTCTTGGGGGCACCACAACTGGACACAGCACTCCAGGTGGGAGCACAGGAAGCTGGCAGCACAAAAACCATTGCAGCAAAAGCTTCAGTGTGTGCTCAGCTTCCAAACCCCAAGGGATCTCTACCTGGGGACAAGAGAAAGGACCAAAGGCATCCAAGACACTGATCCAACACCTGGGAATGCACAAAACAACCAGCAAGAGCTTCAAGGAACACCAGACTTGCACTGGGCTGCAAAGCTCTCCAGAAGAAAACCAGCCCAGAAGGTGGCCAGTGCCCAGGGCAGTGAAAATCCCAGGCTCTCCCTCTCCTGCTGCACAAGGAAAGGTTGAGTTGGCCACAAGAAGCCAAACACTTCCCCACACACATCCAGGCTCAGCACTTCAGCTTTCACCTCCCTCAAGCCCTTTTCTGCAAGCAGCACTTCCTCATTCCACATCTCCAGCAACACAACAAGGCCTTCAAGGCTCTCCTACACTCCACACCTCTCAGCCACACCCACACAGCTTGGCCACCCACAAGCCTTCAAGCTTCCTTCTCACCACTTCTCTTCCCAACTCTCACCTCCCTTTTGCTCTCTCAGCACACCACAAACTAACCCAAGAAGGCTCCAGGGGACACCACTGCTTGCAATCAGCCCAGGCAATTCCAAGGGAAGACTCTCAGCCCAGAGGGAAAACCCAAACCTTTCAGCTCCACACAGGACTCTCTCCCATTTCCTTTCTTTCCAGCACCTTCAGCACCTCAGATGCATTTGCTGGGGCTCAGCTTCCTCACACAGCCACACAATTGCTTGGCCTGCAAAATCCCTCTCTGAGCATGGAGTCCAACTGGCAGCCCCAACACCACCAGGGCCAGCAAACCATGGCCCCATGGCCACACCTTGCTGCAACCCCTCCAGGCATGGCCACTCCACCGCCTCCCTGGGCAGCCTCTTCCAATCCCTCACCACTCTGCCACCAAACTCATTTCTCCTCCTCTCCAACCTAACCCTCCCCTGACACAATTTCAGGACACTTCCTCTCCTTCTACCACCTGACACTAGGCACAAGAGCCCAACCCCCACTCTCTGCAGCCTCCTTGCAGGGAGCTCTAGAGGCCAAGGAGGTCTCCCCTCAGCCTCCTCTTCTCCACACTACACACCCCCAGCTCCCTCACCTGCTCCTCACCAGCCCTGCTCTCCAGACCCTTTCTTCAACACCTTTCCTGCCCTTCTCTGCACCTGCTCCAGACCCTCAAAGTCCTTCTTGGAGTGAGGGGCCCAAAACTGACCCCAGCAATGGAGCTGTGGCCTCCCCAGTGCCCAGGAGAGGAGGACAAGCCCTGCCCTGGCCCTGCTGGACACAGCATTGCTCAGACTTGCAGAGCACTGGAATTGCTTTGGGCACTTGCAGCAATGATTTCCTTCCCTTCCCACCTCATTGCACAGCAAAGAGCAGCACAGCCACACAGATCCCCCCAGACCACCCCCAACATCACAGACCCCCACAGCTACCAAGGACTGCCCACAGAGATCCCTAGAACTCAGGGGGCTGGGAGGGGGGATGCAGGCACTGGCAGTCTGGGGGAGCTAAGGCCCTGAACCCCCCAAACAGCCTCCCCCAACTCATTCCCCCCAGGCAGCCCACCCTGTACCTCCCCACAAGCAGAAGGAGCCAAGGCCCAGCCCAAAATGCCCCCAGGGAAACCCCAACAGCAGCCTGAGACCTCCAAATGCCTCCCTGGGATCCTAAGTCACCTCCCTGCACCCCAAAACTATCCCAAAGGAACCAACAATGGCCCAAAAGGAGTTCACAGATGGAGTTGAGAGAGAAGAGCAGGAGGGTCCTAAAATGTTGCTTTCCCAACTCTTTTCTTTACCCCTAGCCTGGAAGGGTTCAAAACAGTGCTGCCATGGCCCTGCTGCTCAGAATCCCTCCAGAGCAACACAGTCCTGGGTACCTTGGGGGTTCTGGGGGATCCTTTTTGGCTACCTGGGGCTTGGAGGCCATTTTTGGTACCTTTGGGATACTTTTGGGGTGTCAGGGAGTAACTGAGGGTCTCAGCAGGCACCTTGGGATCCCACGAAGGTGTTTTGATGCCTTGGGGACTACTCTAGGGTCCTGTGTTCTTACTTTGGTCTCTTGGGGGAACATTCTGAGCTCCAGGAGGCATTTTGGGCTCTGCCTTTGCTCCACCTGCTTGTGCAGGGGCCAGCCTGGGCTGCCCAGGGGGACACAGGGGGTCCAGGGAGGCTGTTTGGGGGTTCAGGGCTTGAACTCCCCCCACAGCCCTCCCAGGACCTGCAGCTGGTCGTGCTGGGCCAGCAGGAAAAGTCATCAAAGGCTCTTGGAGCCTCCCTGGGGCCTGCTTGCTGCCCTCCATGCAGCACCCAAGGCCTGGCTGGAGGCACCCAGCACAGCCACAGCAGCCTCAGCAGCACCACAGGAGGCTGTGGGAGGCCACAGCAGCCAGGTCCCACCCACCCCCAAACACTACAGACCCCCACAGACTCTACCCTGCCCCACAGGATCCCAAGCCCAGCCCCAACATCCCCCTCAGCCCCAGGGGATCCTCAGCCCAGCCACAGCTTTCCTCCCAGACTCCCAAAGGATCCAGATTACAACCCTCAGCCCCAAGGGAACCCAAGCCCAACCCCACACCCCCCCACAACCCTACCCCTGCCCCCCCTGCCCCAAGGACCAGGCCTGCAAGACCCCACAGATGCCCTCCCCACAGCCTCCCCAGCCCAACCCCCACAGCTCCTCCTTCTACCCCTACACAGCCTTCCCCCCAGCCCCACCCACCCCAACCCCACAAACCCTCCAACAACCCAACGGACCCCCCTGCACCCCAACCACCCTCCCGACCCCACAACTCCACACACGCCCCCAGCAGCCCCACACAGCCCTCCCTAATCCTCAGCCCAGCACAAACGCCTCAGGCCCCAGGGATCACAACCCCAAGCCCAGGCTGCCTCCCTCCGCCCCAGGGGTCCCCACCCCACCTGGCACACAAAGGGGACGCAGAGCAGGAGCCCAAAGCACAGCTCGGAGCACAGGAAGTGACCGACACGGCCACAGCCACATAACCCCCCCACAGACACCCTCAGGCTGCCCACAGCCCCACAAAGGTCCCCAGACCCGCACGGAGCCCCCCAGACCCGCACGGAGGCCCCCCCGACCAGCACGGAGCCCCTCCCGACCCGCACGGAGCCCCCCCAGACCCGCACGGAGCCCCTCTGATCACCCCAGGACTCCCCACTCCAAGCCTCACGACCCCTCCCCACACAACAGCCACACAGAGGCTCCCCCAGCACCACCAACTCCTACCACACAAACTCTCCACCAACCCTGCGGACCCCGCTAGACCCCACGGACCCTCCCGGCCCCAACCAACCCCGCAGACCACCCCCCGGAACCCCACAGACCCCTCCCTAACTCCAGCACACAACCCTCACTCCCCGGGGATTCCGATCCCCACCTCACGATCCCCTCCTCAGCCCCACACATTCCCTCACCCCACCTGCAGCCGGCACAAAGGGGACGCAGAGCAGGAGGACGACCAAGAGCTCAGCGCACAGGAAGCTGCCGACCGCCGGCCCCGGCAGGCTCCTGCCGACCACACAGCGCTGGGAGGGAGACCCCGGACCGGACCCTCCGCCTGCTGCGGCCACCTCAGACTGGGAGCGGAAGCAGGGGGCGGGTTGCAAGACGAAGTCCCGCCCACGCCTGGGCAGACACAGCCAATCAGAGGCGTCGGCAGCGCGGCAGCTCCTCCCCCTGGGCGCTGCCGAGGCACAGCGAGGAGCTGCCACTGCCGGCCGCGGCCGCCATTGTTCCTGCCCCGAGGGGAGCGGCAGCAGTTGCGGAGCGCGGGAGAAGTGCCGGAGGTGCTGGCGGGCGAGCAGCAGCTGCCGGCTCGTGAGCTGCGGCGGGGCCGGAGGGGCTGAGGGGGCCGGGGAGTGCTGAGGGCGGCGGCAGCGGAGCGGCGAAGGGTCTGGGCGGGCCCCGGGGCATGCTGAGAGCCGGGGAGCCTTTAGCTGCTGGCCCCGGGGCTGCGCGGGCCAGGACAAGCTCAGGCTTTAGGCTTTCCTTCCTTTTTGTTGGAGTTTTTCCCTGCTTCACAACAGGTCGCCACTGCCTGCTTTGGAACACCTTGGCTTTGCCTCCAGACCTAGCAGCAGCCTCTGGCGGGCTGCAATCTGTTGGCTTGGGCAGCGCACAGCTTGGTTTGGTCACAGGTTGGGTTTGAGCTTCTTCGCTTAGGCTGAGAGCTGAACACAGAGCAGAAGGAAAGTTCTGCTTGCAGGCATGAGAGAGGGGACGTGGGGCCAGAGGAGGAAGTTGGAGGAGGGCTTTGGAGGAGCCCAGAGCACTTGTGCAGGGCCAGAGACACAAATATTGCACTGAACCAGAGCCCGTGGATACCGAACAGGGAGGAGGAAGAATTGCAGTAGCCAGGAGAGGCTTTGTGAAAGCTCCTGGAGAAGTAAGTGTGAGAGCTTTTGATCGGGGCTGATGGACTCTGAGAAGGATCTCCTCCCACCTAGCCCAGTGCAGAATGCATTGGAATGCTGCTGCCCAAGCACAGTGGTGGCTAAGAAGCTTTTGGATTCTCCCATCACCTCCTTGCCCTTTTCCTGGGCCATGAGCCAGCCCAGGGTCAGTCAGGCATGGAGTGGGACAGACAAACCCAGAGCACTGAGAGGTCTCCTTGGTGAGCTTGGCCCTCACTTTCCCAACCTTGCACTGCTCTCCCTAAGGCTTGGGAGTGTGTCAGCTCCTGCCAGCCCCCAGTGCAGCTGGAGCTGTCTCCTGCCAGCCCTGTGCCTCTGTGCCACTTGTGAGATGGAAGCAATTTCTCTGATCTTCCATACACTGTCACATTTCCAGGACACAGTGACCATCTCTAAAGTCATCTTTCCAGACCCACACTGTCCAGCCAAAGGCCATTTCCATCATTCTCCACTTTCCTCCTCTCCTCATTCTCTGTTCCTTCGGATTCCTCTCCCCTGTACTGCTGCTTTGAGCTTCAGGGAGCAAAAGCTGAGCTGGCTTTCAACAGCCTCCTTGCCTCCTGAGCCACCTCTGCCATTGTGTTTCTCTCCAGCTGTTGTATCTACCTGCCTGAAACATTGCTGCTCAGCTCATCCCTGGTAGAGAGGCAACCTGCTGAGAGACAGCTTGTGCTGAGCAGATGGTTCCAGAGGGCTTGGATTGCTGAGGGAACTTTCTCAGGCTTGGCTTTGCTTTGCTTCCCAACAGCAACAATTCTTCTGTGGCTGTGTGCAGCCAGTTGTGGAAGGAGAGCAGGGGGGAGATGGTGCCATGGAGCTGTGAGCTGCAGCTGCAGAGAGCAGGGGAGAAGTCTGATGCAAGGAGCAGTGCTGTAAGCCCCAGGTGGGCAATGAGAGGCATGGGGAGGTTGGGAGGGTGAGGAGCAAAGTTGTGCATAGAGTGTCAGGCCTCCAGGGACAGCTTCTGCTCCCAGTGCAGACCTGCTGAGGAGACAGCCTGGATCAGTATCACCTGGGGGATGCTGCTGTCACCTCTCCTCTGTCTCAGAAATAATAAAATATTTTCCCTTTGCCATGCAAACTGAGCTGTGTTAGCTGCAGCTTGACATCCTGAAGAGAACTGCAGAAAGAGAAAAACTCCTGAGGGCACCTGGGGCTCATTGCATGAACCTCAGGAACTGCCAGGAGACTGAAGAAACCTCTCAAGAAGTCAGAAGCAAAACTCCAAGTACCTTGAAGCATTGATTGTCCCAGGGGCTCGTTGGAGCAGCTCAGTGGAGACTGCAGGGAGCCAAAGGCAAAGTGCAGGGCAGCAAACCCTGGGCTTGGTTTGTGGAGCACAAAGGCCAAGCCCTGAGCACAGCCCCTGGGCAGGCAGATCCTGTCCCTCAGGTGTGGGCCAAGGCTCTGCAGGTGCTGTGGGCTGTGCTCTGTGTGATGCTGAGGGAAGGACAAGGGGATGGCAGCCCCCAGCCTGCCTGGAGCTGTGCCAGGAGGCAATGAAGCACAGAATTAAGCAGGTTGGAAAAGACCTGAGAGATCATCAAGTCCAACCTATGCCCCAACACCATCTCATCAACTAATCCATGCCTGCGCTCCCCGCCTGTCCCGCACGGTCCGAATTGGTTTCGAGGCCAGCGAGCTCCGCCCAAGTCCCCCCGGTAGTGCCCCTGGGCACGGTGTCCCAGCATGCTTCGTGTCCCTCCTTAGCATGACCCCGACTACGCTCCGCATTCGCCCCGCCCTTGTCTTGCCTCCCGACCAATGACATCGCACGCTCTGCCCCTTTCCTGAAAGCTCCGTCCATCTCCCTTCCTACCCTTCCTGATTGGCAGGGCTCAGCGAGGTCTCCTGGCGTCCCCCTCAGCCCCTTCCGCCCCGCCGCAGCTCCTCGATGTGCCTCGGCAGCGCCCAGGAGGAGGAGCTGTCGCGCTGCCGGCGCCTCTGATTGGCTGTGTCTGCCCAGGCGTGGGCGGGACTTCCTATTCCGTACCCAGCCGTGCTTCCGCTCACAGTCACGCGTGGCCGCCGCAGATCGGAATCCCCCAGCTGCTGCAGGGCTTGGTTTGGGGTTTCCTTCCCAGTGCTCTCTGCTCGCCAAGGCCGCCAGGAGCCTGCCGGGGCCGGCGGTCGGCAGCTTCCTGTGCGCTGAGCTCTTGGTCGTCCTCCTGCTCTGCGTCCCCTTTGTGCCGGCTGCAGGTGGGGTGAGGGAATGTGTGGGGCTGAGGAGGGGATGCTGAGGTGGGAATCGGAATCCCCGGGGAGTGAGGGTTGCATCGTGGGTTGGGGATCAGGGAATGGTCTGGGGGCTGCGGGGGGCTTCTGTGCGGTTGGCGGTTCGGGAGGGTCGGTTGGGTTGGGGAAGGGTTTGTGCGGTAGGGGTCGGTGGGGCTGCGGGGAACCTGTGCAGGGATCAAGGGGGAACCGGTGGGGTTTGGGTTGGGCGCTCATGGGGATATGCGAGGGGGTGTGTGGGGTGCCGGGGAGGTATGTAGGGTCGGTGGGTGGTGTCCGTGCCGTTGTGGGAGGGTTCTGTGTGGTTCCGTGGGAGATGTGTGTAACTGGGAGTGGACTATGGGTTTGGGTCCTTGGTTCTATCAGGGGTGAGCACCTATGGGGTTCTGGTGTGGTCTGGAGGGTTCTGGGGACCCATCCTTGGGGCTGGGGGTGGTCTGTGGGGCTGGGGAGGGGTCGGTGTGTGGGGGGGTTCCTTGTGCTGCTGTGCTGCTGAATTCCCCTGCTAGGGGCAGCCTCAGGCCCCCTTTGGCTGCTGCTGTGTTGCAGCCGGAGCCCATTGGTCGGGGGCAGCGTGGGGGCTGGATGGCAGCAGAGGCTCCTGTGGGGGAGCCCTGGCGGTTTGGAGGCTTTGTGCTGGCAGGTGCCGGGCAGCTGCTGTGGTAACGGGCAGTGGCTGGGCTGAGGGCCAGGCCCAGGGGGGGAGCCCAGGCCAGGCTGTGTCCTGGGTGCCGTGGGGGTGGTAGCCGTGGGTGCTGTGCTGAGCCTGAGCTTAGGAGTGCCTGGGGCTGGTGGCAGCTGTGGGGTGGTTTGGGAGGTGGAGGTGGTGCCGGGGCAGGGGCAATGAGGTCGTGGTGCTGCCAGCCAGCAGCGTGGCGACAGAGCTGCGGATCCTGAGCTGCTGAGGGCGCTGGGAGCGGAGCAGGGAAGGGGCTGGGCGGGCCCCGGGGCATGCTGGGAGCTGTGGGCGTTGGGCTGCTGGGCCCGGGGGCTGCGCAGGGCATGCTGGGAGTTGTGGTTCTCAGCTGGGATGGCGCCGCCTGGGCTGGGCTGCGGGACAGAGCCAGGGCTGGACCGCAAACACCTCCTGGAAACCTCTGACAAAGGAGGTGTGGAAAGAGTTTGTGAGCCCTGAACAGCTCCTAAGAGGTTTTCAGGAGAGCTTTGAAGAGATTTTGGCCATTTTTGAAGCTTATTTGCAGAGCTGAGAACCTAAAAAACTTATTAAAGCCTCTCCAGTGCTCCTGAAAAGAGATTTTGCTGCCTCTGGAGGTGGTTTGAGGGAGTCCTGGGAGGTTTGAGAAGACTTTAACGAGGTTTTAGGTGCCCTGAAGAGTTTCCAACAGCCAGAACCTCACTGGAATCTCTGGAAAATTAGTTTCTAGGAGTTTGAGAGAGATTTGAATGAATTTTAAAGAGATTTTGATTGGGTTTGGGTTTTTTTTTCCTGAGAATTTTGAGTGCCCAAAACCTTCTTTAAGTCTCCAAGTTTTTAATATATCATGAGGTGTTTGTAAGAATTTGTAGGAGGTTTGAAAGTCTTTTATTTTCTAGGGGGATTTAAGAGTTTTGAAAAGAGGTTGATGGTTTTCAGGGCTGTTCTAAACCTTTTAAGCATTTTAAAGGAGTGACAAACACTGAACTAGGCCTAGAGACTCCTTGAAGTCTCCTCAGAAGAGGATTTGGTGAGTTCTTAAGGAGGTTTTGAGAGGTTTTGATCAAATTTCCAGAGGTTTTGACCAGTTCTGAAGAGATTTCTTGGTTTTGGAAGATATTTGGGGGAGTTTTGAAGGCATTTGGATGATTTTTCAGGTGTATTTGAAAAGTGTTCAGAACCCAAAAGTTCATTCAAGTCAGTCAGTCAGGCAGTTTTAAACGTTTTCCAGTGTTTTTGAAGCATTAAAGCAACCTAGAAACTCCCCAAAATCTCTTTGAAATGACTTTGAGGGGTTCTGAACAGCTTTGAATGACTTCTGCAGAGCTTTGAGCACTTTGTGAGGAGCTTTTGATGTTTTTCAGGTGGTTTGAAGCCTTGTTAAGCATTTTTGAAGGGAGTTGAGCTCCTAGAGAGGCCTCGAAACTCATTAAGAGCACTTCAAAAATTTGTTTCTAGGAGTTTTGAAGAGATTTTAATGACTTGTGAAGATATTTTGATTATTTGAATGGATTTGAGGGCCAAGAAAGTCCTTCTGAGTTTTGCTGTGTCTTTAAGAGTTCTGAACAGATGTTGATGATTTTGAAGGCAGTTTGACACCTCCTGAAGCATTTTGAAGGGTGCTGAAAGCTTAAAGAAGGTCACAAAGTGATGAAAATCTCTCCAGAATGAGTTTGAAGAATATCAAAGAGATTTTAATTGACTTTGGAAGTTTCTGAAGAGGTTTGGGTGATTTTTTTTTTCAGGCCTATTTGAAGAGTCTGAAAACCCAGAACTCCTTAAAATCTCTCCAATACTCTTACAAATGAGGTTTGAATGCAGCTTTAGGCACTTCTAGAAGGAGGAAGTTCTAGGAGGCTTGAAAATATTTCAGTGATTTCTTAGGGGAGGTTTAAAGGAATGGTGATGATTCGTTGGACATTTTAGGGCACTTTCAAAGCTCTTTTGAGAACCATCAGACAAATAAACCAGCCTAGGAGCTGCCTAAAATCTCTTCCAAATTAGCTTTTAAGAGTTACTGTGAGTTTCAAAGAGGTTTTCAGATGTTTCAAAGATATTTCAATAACTGTGGAAGAGTTTTTTGCTTTTTAAAGAGACCTTGAGGATGTTTCAGGCCTGGTTGAAGAGTTTGGAGAATCCCAAACCTGACTGAAATCTCTGCAGCATGCTGAGAAAAGATTTGAATGCATCCTTTGATGGTTTGGGGAACTGTGATGAGGTTTGAAAAGACTTGAGTGACTTTTTCTGGGCCTTTAGCTCTTTTGGTGATGATTTGTTTTGAGCACTTGTGAAGTTTTGAAGCATCTTGAAGACAGAACTAAGGCTCAAAAGTCACTGCAGTGCCTTCAGAATGAGCTGTTGAGAGCTGTGGAGAGATTTTAATGCAGCCTTAAGGCTTTGTGGCAAGTTGGGAAAGGATTTGGATCAATTTTTGGAAGGGTTTTGAAGAGGAATGGTCAGGTGCCAGGGTGAGGCCCCTGGTGCTGCAGTGGTGCTGAGCTGGGTGGGAAGCTGCCTGCCCTGGGGCACTGATTGGGCTGCTGAGGTGGCACAGAGAGGGGCACTGCAGATTCATTCTCCTTCCTGTCCTCATCCTTCTTCTTCTCGCAATCCTTCTCCTCCTCATTCTCGACCTCAACCTCCTTCTCCTCCACAATCTCCTCCACATCTTCCTTTCCCTGGAGGCTACACTTGAGCTCCTCCAACTTCTTCAGGGTATTCTCCTCCATGCTCTCACCCAGGGCCTACTGTTAGGCCATGCTGGGGCTCTAGACCAGCTCTGGGGCCGTAGTAGGGAACTGGAGACTCCTGGGGGCCAAAGAGTGAGTGCAGAGAGATGGAGAGTGAAGGCTGCAGGGGTGGGAGGGGTTAGTTGAGCAGCTGTGTGGCTCTGCCTGGCTCCTACCTGCAATGGTGCTGGCAGCAGCTGAGCCCAGAAGCTGAAAGGCCCAAATGCTGCCTGGCTCAGGACAGTCCCCTGCCACCTCCTGCCATCCAGCACAGCCCAAGCAGGCACTCAGAGGTCCTAGCCACACCCCCAGCCATAGCCCAGGCAGGAGTCACCTGAGGTCTCACTCCCTCTCTGTCCCCCTTCATCAGTTGCTGCATGAGGTGGCTGCAGGGTCCCTCCCCACCCCTCATATGTAACCCCCCCATGGCTTCTTGTTCTTTCAGCCCTCCAGCTCATGCCAGCCTTTAGTCTCAGGCCCCTTCCATTCTTTTGCTCCTGGTTCCAGCCCAGTTCCTTAGATGCTTCCTCAGCCACAACATTTTGCACTCCAGCCTTGCAGCTGCAGTGGCAGTGGAGGTGTGGGCCACAGGGCCAAAGATGGGCTGGGAATGGGGGAAAGGCCTGGGAATAGTCAAGCAGGAATTAGGCCTTGTCCCCCTAAAAAGGGGGCAGGATGCCCAGGTGGCAAATGTGTGTACAGGAAATGTCAGAATGTGGCAGGATTTCAGGAGCTGAAAGGAGTGAATTGTGCTGCAGCTCTGCATGTGTCAGCTGGGAGATGAGCAACAGCCCCTGGGCACTGTGCCCTCCCAGCAAACCTCATTTTGTCTTGGGGATGTGGAGTGGCAGCTGCAGGAGAAGTGCAAAGAGAAAGGTGAGAACAATGGGCAGGGAGAGAAGGAAGCCAAAAGCTTTGCACTGAGTCTCTTTGGGCTGCCTGTGTGTGAATGGTGCTGGAGGTGTCAGGTTTGTCCAGGAGACAGAGACTCCTCCAGCAGCACAGTGAGGGCTGAAGAGGTTTAGCAAGAAGCTGACCAAGTCCCTGCCCCCTTTGCTGCATGTCCAGAGAGCATGAACCTCCCTTTGTCTGTGTGCTCAGGGCTGCTCTGATCCTCTCTTGGGGAGTGGCCAGCAGAGAGGTTTGTGCAGGGCAGAGGTGATCACAGAGTGGGTGTGGTGGGGACAGGGACAGGGCCAGAGAGAAGACCTGTGTCCAGAGCAGCATCTCATCGTAAATGCATCTGCAGGCAGCAGAGGCCTGGTCAGGCAGTAAGAGGAAAGTGCAGGCAAAGGCTGGGAGAAGCTGTGTGGAGGCAGCTGTCTTATGGTGCTGGGCTGCAGCTGTGTGCTGGGGGTTTGTGTCAGGGTGAGCTGAAATTCCCCCCCCCCCCACCGACAATAACCAGGCTAGCCCAGTCTGGAAGCAAATGAAGGCTGTATTTACAAGCAGATGAAATGCAATGCCTATGTACAAATATACAAAATTCACAACACTTACAAATATATACAATCAACAGAAAAGCACAACCAAGCTCCCTTTGCTTCCCCCCCAAGGGGACCTTCCCAAAGGGGCCTCCCTCTCCCAGGATCTTCCCCCCCAGACGCCTCTGGACAGAGAAGCAGAGTTAGTTAAGGAGAAAGTTGTTAACTTAGCTGCCAAGGTCAGTGTGTTATCTTCAGCCAGAAGAGAAGAAGAAACAGCAGCCAGACAGCCCAGCAACTGCCCCCACTGCCAAACGCAGAATGTGCAGAATGCCTACTTTGTTTTGGGTAATAGTTCTTAAACATTTCTATCTATCCAAGGGAAGTGTTTAGAACAATCGTTATTTTGCTTTCTTACACCCAATAGTGACTTATTTACATTCTTTCACTTTCTCTGTTCTGACCTTTGCAAGGAAAAATTAAAAAGACAGTTTCAAACCATCACAGGGTTGTGTGCTGGGCAAGGAGCTGAGTCTGCACTTGTTCAGGCCTCCCATCTTCAGCAGCCCTGGCTGTGTGCTGTGCCTGTGCTGCCTGGCTTGGGAGCTGCCCCTAGCAAGGCTCAGCTCTGCTGCCTGTTCCTGGGCAGTGCTGAGCCATCCCTTGCAGGTCAGTGTTCTCCTCTGAGTCCTTTCCTTGTATGTGGCAGGGGCTGTGTCCTTCTCTGTCCATCAGCCCTGCTGCTGTGTGCTGGGCAAGAGCAGAGTTTGCAGATCTGCTCCTTGGAGCAGCCCAGCAGGGAAAGAAGGCAGAGTGGGGCAAGAGCAGGACCCCAGCCCGTGGCTGATGCCTGGGGCACCTCCCAACCTCCTCCAGCCCCTCCTGCCCAACATGATTACTCCTTCAGGGTCTCAAAAGGACATCAGCTGTGGGGGGAGTCTGGGAGCTCCCCAGGCATGTGGGGGTCAGTTGTGTGGTAGGAGGTGATGTTTGGGGTTGGGATGTGGAGCGTAGATGGGCGGTTGGAGGTGGTTTGGTCTTTCTTGGTCAGTGTTCTTCCCTCTATTGTTTGAGCCAGGAGAGATGAATCATAGAATCAACCAGGTTGGAAGAGACCTCCAAGATCATCCAGCCCTAAGCAATCAACCAGACCATGGCACTAAGTGCCTCATCCAGTCTCCTCTTGAACGTCTCCAGTGATGGCGACTCCACCACGTCCCTGGGCAGCCCATTCCCATGGGCAATCACCCTCTCTGTGAAGAACTTCCTCCTAACATCCAGCCTAGACTTCCCCTGGCACAACTTGAGACTGTGTCCTCTTGTTCTGCTGCTGGTTGCCTGGGAGAAGAGACCAACCCTCACCTGCCTACAACGTCCCTTCAGGCAGTTGTAGACAGCAATGAGGTCACCCCTGAGCCTCCTCTTCTCCAGGCTAAACCACCCCAGCTCCCTCAGCCTCTCCTCATAGGGTTTGGAACACAAACCCCATGAGGAGAGGCTGAGAGAGCTGGGGTGGTTTAGCCTGGAAAAAGGACAAGGCCTGGGCAAGGAGGTACGCTGACAGTGATGCCAGGCTTGTGCACAGTGGGACAAGACCACTTGTAAGTCCCCAAGTGTCTCAGGGCACTGCTCACAGGAACATGAAGTTTCAGCACAGGTATTGGAGGTCTGACCTTTCACCATGGCAGGAATTTGGGGTTTGAGAGTCCCTCTCCTTTCCTTGCCCCAGCTGAATGTTTTGTGTTGGGAGTCAGGGCCTGTAATGACCCAGGCAGGTCAAGGTTTGAGGTCCTGGGCTCAGGTGTTTCCATCTTTCCTAGGCCACAGCTATGACCTCTTCCCCCACCAGCATGGCCTTACAGAAGGATCCAGAGAATAGCTGGGAGGAGAACTACCCCAAGAACAAAATGAAGGAGCAGAAGTGTAGCCCAAAGGAAGAGGATGAGAAGATGGAGAATACAGAGGTGAATGATGACTATGATGATGATTTGTATGAGGAAGAGGAGGAAGATGAGGATGAAGGTGACCAGGATGAGGTAGAGAATGAGGATGAAGGCACAGCAGGCCCCTGTGTGCCAGCTGAGCAGCTGAATCAGTGCCCTGAGTGTGGGCAGAGCTTCTCAGCTGTCTCAGAGTTGATGAAGCATCACTGCCCCCACCCTGGCACCCGGCTCTTCATCTGTGGTGACTGTGGCAAGAGCTTCAAACACAGCTCAACCCTCACCATCCACCGCCGCATCCACACCGGAGAGAATCTGTTCCCCTGTGCTGAGTGCGGCAAGAGCTTCACCACGAGCACTTCATTCATCCGGCACCAACTCACCCACAGCGGTGACAAACCCTACAGCTGTGCCCAGTGCGGCAAGAGCTTCACCTGCAGCTCCTCTCTCACCGAGCACCGTCGTGTGCACAGTGGTGAGAAGCCTTTCACCTGTGCTGACTGTGGCAAGAGCTTCAAACACAGCTCAACCCTCACTGTCCACCGCCGCATCCACACGGGACAGAAGCTGTTCCCCTGTGCTGAGTGCGGCAAGAGCTTTACCAGGAGCACTAGACTCATCCAGCACCAACTTATCCACAGCAGTGACAAACAGTACAGCTGTTCCACCTGTGGGAAAAGTTTCAGCAGCAGCTCCACCCTCACCATGCACTCTCGTGTGCACACTCGTGAGAAGTCTTTCACCTGTGCTGACTGTGGCAAGAGCTTCAAACACAGCTCTACCCTCACCGTCCACCGCCGCATCCACACCGGAGAGAAGCTGTTCCCCTGTGCTGAGTGCGGCAAGAGCTTCACCACGAGCACTTTATTCATCCGGCACCAACTCATCCACAGTAGTGACAAACCCTACAGCTGTGCCCTCTGTGGCAAGAGCTTCGCACAGAGCTCTTACCTCACCAAGCACCGTCGTGTGCACACTGGTGAGAAGCCTTTCACCTGTGCTGACTGTGGCAAGAGCTTCATCAGCAGCTATCAATTCACTCGGCACCGTTGTGTGCACACTGGGGAGAAGCCTTTCACCTGTGCTGACTGTGGCAAGAGCTTCAGCAGCAGGTCCTATTTCACCCGGCACCGTCGTGTGCACACTGGTGAGAAGCCTTTCACCTGTGCTGACTGTGGCAAGAGCTTCAGCAGCAGGTCTTATTTCACCCAGCACTGTCATTTGCACACTGGTGAGAAGCCTTTCACCTGTGCTGACTGCAGCAAGAGCTTCCTCAGCAGCTATCATTTCACCCGGCACCGTCGTGTGCACACTGGGGAGAAGCCTTTCACCTGTGCTGACTGTGGCAAGAGCTTCACCTGTAGGTACAACCTCACTCAACACTGTCGTGTGCACACTGGTGATAAACCTTTCACCTGTAATGACTGCGGCAAGAGCTTCACCTGTAAGTCCAACCTCACCCAGCACCGTCGTGTACACACTGGTGAGAAGCCTTTCACCTGTGCTGACTGTGGAAAGAGCTTCACCTGCAGCTCCGACCTCTCCCGGCACCGTCGTGTGCACACTGGAGAGAAGCCTTTCACCTGTGCTGACTGTGGAAAGAGCTTCACCTGCAGCTCCGACCTCTGCCGGCACCGTCGTGTGCACACTGGAGAGAAGCCTTTCACCTGTGCTGACTGCGGCAAGAGCTTCACCCACACGTCCATTCTCAAAAAGCATCGCCGCAGCCACACCAGTGAGCAGCCCAAACTGCAGGGGAGGCACAAATAGATCCAGCCAGGGTCTGTTGGGTTAATGCTGATCCCCTGAAAGGGCCTTTCCAGCAGATTGAACCAAAATCGCCTCTTGCACCTGCATTTGTCAGAGGCTGTGGACTGCAGCAGGATCAAACACCTCCTGCCCTTTTGAACACCAATTAGTGCTGATGAGAACAATTACAGTGCTGAGTCAGCACAGGAATGGAGCTGTGTGACCAGTTCAGGGGGGTCAAAGTGAGGTTTGCAGAAGAGTCTTGAGAGTGTCTTGCTGGGTGCAATCTCAGGGACATCTCAGGGTTTTTTGGGGAGGACTCAGGGGATGTTAGGTGTTTGGGGGTCTGGAGGTTTCTAGGATTGATTTTCAGAATCTTTGCAGGGCATAGAGGGGATCTCAGGGAGGTTTTTGGAAGCACTCAGAATGCTTCTGTCAGCTTTCCACTAAGGGGCTCTGCTGCTTTCCAGCAGGCCTGGCGCTTCCAAAAGCCTTCTCCCTAGCTCAGCAGTGTTCCTGATCGATTCCTGCTGACCTGCGTCTTCCCTCAAGCTTTCCACCCACCCAGAAGTGGGAAGAGACTTTTTTGAGTGTTGAGGAGTTTTCAGAAGCTTGAAGAGAGTAAAGACTTAAATGATTGCAAGAAAGGATGCTGTGGCTCAGCACAGTGCCCAGAAATACTCCCCCAGGACGTCTGTCTTACACTTGGCTCTGAACTTAGCTCTGCAGCTCTAAGCAGTGTGCCTGGCATACCCATGAGCTGCTGCTACACAAGCTGGAGCTGGCTGAGCTGCTGCACAAATCCACAAGTTGTGTGCTCCAGATGCTGCCTTGGAAGCTGAAAGTGAGTGTGCAAATGTCATGGTCTTCAGGTGGAGAGAGCCCTCCCCACAAAGAACTGCCACAGGCACAGTTTGGAGCTGTACAACGTGGAGAGAAGTCCAGAAAGGCATTTGGGCAAGGAAGTGTCAAACAGCTAAGGAAGTGCAAGTGCATGTGGGACTGGGAACTTCTAAAGCTGTGAGAGCAACTTGGGTGTGTGGAGCTCCCCCACTCTGGGAAGGCTTTACGACTGGTGAGGCAGTGCTGAATACCAGGTGGTGATGATCCCTTGCTTTAGAATTCCCTGCTTCTCCTCCTTTCCTAGGTTGCAGCTGCTGTTGTTCACACAAGGGCAGCTGCCTGGCTGTGTGTAGAGTCTCTGATTTCTCTGCTGACCAGCTACAAGCTGCAAAGTTGTTTTCCTGCATGAGCCAAGAAGAACATCCTGCATGAGCCAGAGGTGCTGGCACCTTTGATTGGAGCATGCTTTAGTTTATACACAGGGTTAGGGATTCTGCTGGTGCCATGAATGAATGGGAGAGGTAAGAAAGTCTATCAAAATGAGGTACTTTGGGCAAGAGATACTCGATTAGGAACTTCCTGTTAGCTACTTCTTGTGTGAAGGGCTTCTGGGCCTTGTGATGTTTTGACCACTCTAAGACTGTGTCATCTGGGGATTCTGCAAGGCTATAGTCAAGGACTTGTGAGAGGACTCCTGAGATTCTCTCCCCTCTGCGCTTGTGGCATCTTGTTTTACCCCCAGGGGGTTGGTACATTTGTCACAGGAGATGGACAGCACAGGAGAGCAGCCACAGGAATCCTTTTCAAATAGCACAAGATTCTGTGCTAGCAGGCGACAAAAAAGCTTCCTGCTGACATTTTGCAGTGTGGGTTTCTAGCCATGGCCCTCAGCACCTGAGTTGTCTGGACAAAGGGGGAAGGAACTGCAGCTGAAAAAGGATGAGGTGGCTGAAGAAATGATTCTTCCTTGGCATGAGATCTTCACCTCCCTTCCTGCTCTTAAGCTCACTCCATTTCTGCGGTGTCTTTCAAAAGGGCACAGGAATTCATAGAATCATAGAATTGACCAGGTTGGAAGAGATCTCCAAGATCATCCAGTCCAACCCATCACCCAGCCCTAAGCAATCAACCAGACCATGGCACTAAGTGCCTCATCCAGTCTCCTCTTGAACGTCTCCAGTGATGGCGACTCCACCACGTCCCTGGGCAGCCCATTCCCATGGGCAATCACCCTCTCTGTGAAGAACTTCCTCCTAACATCCAGCCTAGACTTCCCCTGGCACAACTTGAGACTGTGTCCTCTTGTTCTGCTGCTGGTTGCCTGGGAGAAGAGACCAACCCTTACCTGCCTACAACGTCCCTTCAGGCAGTTGTAGACAGCAATGAGGTCACCCCTGAGCCTCCTCTTCTCCAGGCTAAACCACCCCAGCTCCCTCAGCCTCTCCTCATAGGGTTTGTGTTCCAGACCCCTCCCCAACTTTGTTGCCCTTCTCTGGACTCGTTCCAGTACCTCAACATCTCTCTTGAATTGAGGAGCCCAGAACTGGACACAATACTCAAGGTGTGGCCTGACCAGGGCTAAGTACAGGGGAAGAATAACCTCCCTTGTCCTGCTGGCCACACTATTCCTGATCCAGGCCAGGATGCCATTGGCCTTCCTGACCACCTGGGCACACTGCTGGTTCATGTTCAGCTACTATCAACAAGGTCCCTCTCTGCCTGGCTGCTCTCCAGCCACTCTGACCCCAGCCTGTAGTACTGCTTGGGGTTGCTGTGGCCAAAGTATAGAACCTTGAACTTAGCCTTGATAAATTTCATCCCATTGGCCTCTGCCAATTGAGGCTTTCTCAGGAGAAGCAGGATGTGACAAAACAACTGCTGCCAAGTGCCTGAAGCTTCCAGAAGATTTCCCTCTGTGGGGAAGATTGATGGGTTGAGGAGTGCTTAGCAGGCCAAATGGCAGCTAAAGCAGCCCAGGTGGCAGCTGCAAAGAATTGCAGGGCTTGGCTCCTCCTGCTGCCCTGCTTCTGCTTTCCTTTGCACAGCTCTGCTTGAAAGGAACTCCAGGCAGGAGTTTGCAGGAGCAGGTTTGGGGTTTGAAGAGACTGAGTGCTGAATTTGTTTGCAAGTTCCCAAAGCTCTGCTCCCATTTTGTAGGAGCAGCCCCTGGTATGGAGAATGACTTTGGAGTTGGCTTTGGATTGTAGGAGATGTTAAAACTTTGCCTGTTCTATTCTGGTAGTAAATGATCCAATTGGATACTCTCTGAAAACTCCTAAGGGTCACATTGCAGTGGGAGGTAGGTGACATGCAAGGGAAGAACAGAGGAATGGTAATAATAGCAATAGGAATAAGGAATATTAATAGCAATAGGTATAGGAAGAGTAGGAAGAATAAATAATGAGTAATTATGATAAGTATTAAGTACTTCAATACTTAGGTAATTAGGTTACTTATTAGTAATGATAATAAAAGGTGGTAAGTAGGAAGGAATTGTAATAATTGCTGAGAAGTAATAGGAAATAAGTGACAGAATAATCTAGGAAAGAATGGAATAATATAGGATCAAGTGATTTGAACTAATCAGAATAGATAATAAGAACAGACACCAGCAATAGGAAGAGGAGAGATATTAATGACCACAAAGGTGATAGCAACTGCTAAGAGTAAAATAGTGGTAATGGTGGTCATGAATAATGAAAAAGTTTTGTGATTGGAAAAATTGCAATTAAAATAAGTTTGGAGTCATTTTAACTAGAAGAAGTTGTTTGTCAGTTGATAGGTCAATAGTTCTCTTCTAGGGTGAAGGATTTAGGACTTTTTCTGTGCAGCAGCATTTGAAAACAGGTCTCTATAATATGAAGTGTTTTTTGCTGGTTTTTTTAGAGGTTAATTGAATGGTTTGATTTTAACACAGTCTTTTGGTTTGGCCTCGATTTCTGCTGTAGAGCATAAGTCAAGATTTAGAACAAGGATATTACAGAATGTGTTTGGTCTTTTCTTGATATTGCTGAGAGTGCTTTAAGGTAAGGATTCTGTTGAGATTTAGAGGCAAGAGTTGTTACTGCAAATCATTGGTAAGAGTTCAAGGATTAAGTTTTCAGACCTGATCCTTGAAACCCTTGCCTTAAAAGAAAAAAAGGGGAATTGTCTGATCCATTCCACAGAGAGATTCAGCCTAGGAAGGGCCAGGAGGTTTATTAGCACAGGGAAGGGCTGTGCTTGTGTTTTGTCACCTATAGGTGCTCAGGGACAGCAGGAAGGAAAGTCAAAAGATAGCCTGAGCTGGAGAGATCAGTTGTGCAACTGGGTCCTGCCAAGGTCTCAGCTGACACTGCAGGAATCACTGCAGAGGTGAAGCACCACTTGGAACCCCAGAGCCGAAGGAAGGCCAAGAGCAGTGAGGGCAGAGCCCACGGAGCTGAAAGTCAACTGAGCTGAGGCTGCTGGCATTGACTGCCCTGCTGAGCTGAGACTGATGGCATTGAAAGGACCCCAGAAGTCATCTGAGTGTAGACTGAATCCCATGAATGGCCAATGAGTGTGTGACTGGGAAGGTGTTCACACAGGGGTGTGTTAACTCACCAGAATATCAGAGATGATTTTAGTAATAATCTGATGGTTAAATCCCAACAATTGGTTTAGTGACCTGAATTTAGGAGGGTGGATTTGTATAGCTGCAGGGATAGGAATAATTTTGTTGCTTTTGTTTCTATTATGAACCTTTTGGTTGGTGATTATGAAAGTGCAAAAAGCAGAAGGCATGAACCTGGCTGCCTGAATTGTCCAAGGTGTCCTAAAGCACAAAGAAAGGGGAGATGCTGCAGCCAAGGGCAGCTGCTGGGACGTGTGAAGAGCACAGGATCCTGCAGTCAGCAAATCAGAGGCTGCAAAGGCCAAAGCCAAGACCATTCCATGTGTGCCAAGAACATCCTGCAGGAGGCAGAGCACTCTGACACGCTGGCTCCTCTTGGGCAATGATTTGAGCTTGTAGCTGTGGCTGGGGTTTATTGGTTAAGGGATTGGTAAGAAAGAGAATTTGAACAGCTGCTAGGGAGCAGTAGAGGCCATTGGGGGGTTAGGGCTGCCAGGGACTTCTGTGAGGTGCTTCTGCTGAGGGCTTCTGGGCCTTGTGTTAAGGACACTCTGAGACTCTGTAGCGCTGGGGATTTCTGAGCAGGCTGTAATAAAGGACTTCTGAGAGCACTTCTGAGATTCTCTCCTCTCAGCATTTCTGAATCTCCTTCTACAAGGGCACCCTGTTATCAGGGGGTACTATGATTCCCTCAGCACCCTAAAACGGGGGTGTGACAGCAGCAGGGGCAGTGGTGGCTTAATGGAAATCCTGTTGGAAGCCTCAGGTCTGCTGGAGAGCAGCAGAGCCTGTGGTGGGCAAGTGGAAATGGTGAGGGAATGCCCAGGCCAGCTGGAAGTTGTCAGGGCCACTTGTGGGCTAGTGGAAAGGGCAAGCAAATCCCTACCCATGCTGGCAGGCAGCAGGGCCCCTGCTGGGCTGTGCAATAGGTGAGAGAAGCCCTGGGCCTGCTGGAGGGCATCCAGTGGCCTTTCCCTGAGCCCACTCCTGACCCTGCTCCCTTCCAGAAGGCCTGGAGCTTCTCCTGGGCTCTGCAGCAGCCCACCCCTGCCCCTGCTGCCTCCCAGAAGGGTTGCCACAGGCTTTGCAGCAGCCCAGCAGTGGCCCTGCTGCCATCCAGTGGGTCCATGACAGCTCCCTGTGGATCTGCTCCCTTCCAGCAGGCCCAAGGCTTCCTGTGGTATTTCCCTTGGCCCTGTAGAGGCCCAGCTGCATTCAAGCAGTGCTGGGACCTGTGTTGGCCATTTCCTGAGCCCACCAACAGCCCTGCAGCATTGCAGCATGTGTGGGGCTTCTGACAAGCTTGCCACTAGCCCAGCAGCAACCCTGCTGCCTTCCAGCAGGCTTAGGGATTCTGTCAGTCTCTCAAGCAGCCCAGGATTAGGGAATTAACACTCCCATGAATGCTCCATGCTTGGGGCAGAGTGGCTGGAAACTGCTGAGTAGAGAAGGATCTGGAGGTGCTTGTTGAGAGCAGCTGACCATGAGGCAGTGTGTCCCCAGGTGGCCAAGAAGTCCAGCAGCATGCTAGCTTGAATCAGGGTTGGTGTAGCCAGCAGGAGCTGGGAAGTGATTGTGGCCCTGTGCTGGGCACTGGTGGGGCTGTACCTTGAACCCTGGCTTCAGTTTTGGCTGCTGCAGTGTGAGAGAGACACTGAGGTGTGGAGTCAGCAGGGCACTGGGGGGGAAGTTCCCCTCCTGGATCAGCTTGAGAGTGCAGGGGGCAGCGGCGTGGAGCAGCATGGCTTTGCCCCTGGTTCAGGTCGGAAATGACCGAGTGTCCTGGGCACTCACAGGTGGTGCCAGCAGAGCATAGGCAGTGCTCTGAGTCCCATGGAGCTTCACCCACAGGGTGGTGGAGTGGCAGGCAGTGGCTCCTCTCTCCCACAGCTCAGCACAGTCCTACTTTGCAAGCATACACACAAAGGCTTTGGCTCTTAGGTCTGCAGCTTTTGCTCACGCCAGACACTGTTAGAACTGCCACAAAGGTTCAGGCTGCTTCTTCCCCCGACTGGGTAAGCTTAGCAGTGGGGTTCAGTCCCTTTAAGACACAGTGACAGCTTCTTCCTACCAGCAGGACTGGGGATAGGATGCAGAGCAGCTTGCAAAGGACTCTTTGCAGGCTCCCAGGTAAACTGAGGCACGCTGGCACTTCCCCAGTTGCTGCTTCTCTCCGCACTGCAGACAAAGGCAGTTCGTGCACGAGGACAGAGCACATGCCCTGGAGCTTAAGAGCAGAAGCAATAACAGGAGAGCAACTTGGTTACAATTTACAGAACAGTTATAATGTGCTTGAGGGGGAAGGGGGGATGTGAGCAAAACCTGTTGGGATAGGTTTTGGCAATATTTGGGACATAATTCTGGGCATAGGCTCCCTTCACGACACAGCCCTCCCAGCATTGCTGTGGCCTTCTCAGGCCCCTGCTGCAACAGATCCATGTGTCTCCTGTGCTCAAGACTCCAAAGTTGAACCCAGCACTGCAGGAGAGGTCTCAGCAACGTGGATCAGAGAGAGGCAGAATCCCCTCCTCCACCTGCTGCCCACACTACTGAGGATGCAGCCCAGGAGATGTTTGGCTTCTGAGCTAGGAGTGCACATTGCTGGATCCTGTTGAGCTTCTCCTGAACCACAGCTTTCAAATCCTTCTCCACAGGGCTGTTCTCCATCCCCTCACCCTCCAGAATGGATCTGTGCTTTGGATTGCCCCAAGCTAGGTGTAAGACCCTTCTCTTGGCCTCCTTGAAGCTGATGTATTTCATACAGGCTCAGCTGCCTAGCCTGCCCAGGTCCCTCTGGATGCCATCCCTTCCCTCCAGCATGTTGAAGGCACCACTCCTCTTGCTGTCATCAACAAACTTGCTGAGGGTTCTTCGATCCCACTGTCCCTGTCACCAGCTGAGATGTTCAACAGCCCCCGTCCCATCCCTGAGCCCTGAGGGGCACCTTTGAATCCTTCTTGTGCCATGCAATCCAAACAGCCCAGCTCTGCTCACTCTTTCCTCACTGGCCCTGGCTTTGCTGCCTGTGGTGGTAGGGCCAAAGGGGCCCAACACAAAGCCAGAACAAGTCCTGGCATGTGCAGGCATCATCCCCCTCTGCCCCTCCCTCCTGCAGGGCTTGGGGGAACACAGGCATCAGGAAGTCTGGTAACCAAGGGCTATGTCCTCCCTTTGTAGTAAACAGGCACTGCCCTGCCCATGCTTCACCTAGGAACAGACTACAGCCCAAGAGCCTGGAACCCCGGCACGGCCTGGAACCCTGGGAAGCTTGGAGAGTCGCCTGCCGGCGTGCCACGGCCAGCCCGGCCCTGGGCACAGTGACACAACCCTGCCGGTGCCCGAGAGCGCCCCAGCAGCAGCAGCAGCACTCCATGGGGGTGGAACTCCCCTTGCTCTGTGCAGCCTGGACTATAGTGCAGCCCCGCAGAGAATTCTGCAGCAATAATATTGTGAGGAATTGGGGATCTCTAGAAAGCCTCTTGGGGAAAGGCTCTGCCTTGAGTGCTGCCCTTTTGGCAAGGGTCCTGTCGAGTCTGCCCCTAGGGGACAAGCAGCACAACCCCACCCCAGAGTCTCTTTCCCAGGGTTAGTTCTGCAGTCTGCTTAATCCTTTTTCAATTTTTCAGTTGTCTATTCACTGCACACAGCCATTGTAAATATACTACAGCCCTACACCCACACCTATTAGTAAGATTTTTGGCATTTTCCATACTAATAAACAATAATAATTAATATTTTATTATCATATTTGCATTATTAATATGATTCATACTTATGGGAAATTTAAGCTTGAGGTGAGGAGAAAGTTCTTCATGGAGAGAGTTGTTAGCCATTGGAATGTGCTGCCCAGGGAGGTGGTGGAGTCACCATCCCTGGAGGTGTGCAAGAGGGGACTGCATGTGGCACTTGGTGCCATGGTTTAGTAGCCATGAGATCTTGGGTGACTGTAGTGAAGGCACCACATACCCAGTATTATGCCCCCAGATACCAGCAAACTTGTCCCAACATGTTTTGGTAAGTCCCCCCTTCCACCCTCCTTTCAGGAGAGGAGGACAAAGGCCCAGCCACCAACCTGTCTCCCAAGGGGTAAACAACTACATGCACCCATCGCATGGCATGCTCATGCTCTTTCCATCTAAGGGCATAATTCTAGCTTCACCCTTTCTACAGGCTGAAGCAGGTTGTTGACAAGTGTGCCCATTGGCCAGACCCAGCCTCGAGAAATCTGTAAGTTCTACTCCATTTGTTTACTACTTTGCTGTCTCCTTTTGATGTCACTCACTATGTAAGCTCACACTGCATAAGCTGTAAGCCTTCTCACTCCCACATGCAAGCGTACTGGAATGCTCTGCAACACAGAAAGAAGCCAGCCCACCGAGCTGCTCGAGGAGCCAGCATAGGATGATCCCTTCACTGAACCAGGGTCGTAAGCCCAGTCGAGAGGCTTGAGGAAAGCCCCAGGGTAAGCTTTAGCCCAGGAGTGGAGGGACTAGCCCAAACCAGGCAGTCCAGAACAGCTGCAATCATAAGCAGCCATAAGCAGAAACACATCTTGCATGATCCCTGCCGTTTGCGGGAGGTAGAGGAGCCACCCACTGTTGCTGCTCCGCAGCCCTGTGCTGTGAGGGTAATGCAACCCAGGATTTCCTGAGAGAAAGAGAGAGAGAGAAAGACATCCTCTCCGTTAGATCAAGCCAAAGACTGCATTGTAACCTTAAATGAGAAGCAGTCACCAAGAATTGGCACTGTCAGCTCACTTCGAGCTGAGCCGAGGGGGAAGCGCTGCTTCACTGCACCCCTCCCCCGAAACCCATCTCTGGGATCGGAGACGGCCGACCCTGCCTACCAGGAACCATCATCTCGATCGCGAGGGCCGACCCTGCCTACCGGGAACCATCACCTCGTCACGTAGGACTTCTCACCGGACCGGCCCTGCCGGGCCGCCCCTGCTAAGGAAAACTGCCAATCGGCAGAAAGCCTCACCCCCCGCAGCCGCAGAAGGAGAAAGCAAACTGCCCCTCCCACGGGAGGAGAAGGAAAGCCTCACCCCACTGACAGAGACAGGAGAAGAAAGAAGGGCACTGCCCGGACGGACCAGCCCCAGGCAGACAGGCAGACAGCTGACAGCAGCGAGTAGCCAGGTTAACCCAGCAGCTTGCCTCGCTACAAACACAGACAGAATGTATCCTTCCACGTGTGCAACATTCAGTAACATTCCATTCAAAGCGCCCTCGTGTAGCCGCGTGATATTTCCAGATTAACTTGCCTCCTGAATAACATCATAAATATCTTCGTACAGAGTTGCAAGGGGTCAAGCGTCTTGTCGAGTCTCCATCCTGTGGACAAGCGGCGGAACTGCACCTTCCCTTAATTAGAAATCGATTCTGCAAGTATTATAATTGGGTGTGATTGTAAATACTAAACCAGTTATGGAATATATTTCTACAACCATGCATTAGAATCAATATATATAAGGTGAAGAATTGGTTATTCATAATTTTAATTATTAATAAATAATAATTTTCGTAATTCATAATTTATGACCATAATCCTCCATCCTTAATCACCACAGTGACAGGTTGGACTTGATAATCCTTGAGGTCTTTTCAACCTTATGGATTCTGTGATTCTGTGATAACCAACTCCCATCCTTTCTCACAAGGTTCTGAGGTACAACACCACTTAGCACCCTCCAGGCTCCAACACAGACATGAAGGACATCTAAGCATTCTGTGAGCTACTCCCTTAGGTTCCCACATAGGGAGATTCATCCCATGGCATCTGTCGTCCAGAGGAACCACTACAGGTGGAGCCCTGCTGCCTGAGACCACTGCCCTGTGCTGATGGGCAGTAGAGATTCACTTCTCTCTCTGCTTCACTTCCACACAGTCTGTCACTTGTGCTTAGCATTAGTAGTAAATTGCTTCTACCTTAGAACTGCCTTTGGTTCTCTTTTTCCCTCTCCCTGTGCATCTAAGAAGGGGAAAGACAGAGTGGCTTTGGTGGGCATCTGACCCCCAGCAAGGGCCAAACCACTCCATAAGGCAAGGAATGGAAAGGGGCCCTCAGACCCCCAATTGTTGGCATAATGCAGAGGGTCAGACCTCTAATACCTCTGCTGAGTCCCCAGGTTCCTGTGCTGGGGGGGCAGAGCCATCCTGGTACTTAGGGAGCAGTCTCATCCCCCCTGTTCCTGAGCCTTGCAGCATTGCCAGGGTGGTTCCAGATCCAGGCCCTGTCTTTCCATCTCTCCTGGCTCACACAACAGAGGTGGCAGCACTGACCCAGGAAGACCAAACCATCTCCTACCCTGTGAGGGATGGCTCAGCACTGCCCAGGACCATGCAGCAGAGCTGGGCCTTGCTGGGGCAGCTCCCAAGCCCACTGGAGCAGCCAACACCCAACAAAACCTGGAACCCAGAAGCAGCAACCAGAGCAGGAAGCCTCCTCTGCTGCAATCTGAATTTCAAGCCCCATGAGGAACTTTTGGGGTGAGAGCCTGGGCCTTGATGATTCAGTAACTTAATCTTGCTTGTTCCTCTTCTGCAGCAGCTGCTGCTCCTTCTCCATCCCTTGACAAAACTTCTGTGTTCAAATTCCCCTTCTCTGGTTCCTGTCCAGCGAAGCACTCACAGCCTGATCTTGTTCTTGCCCAGTGAAGTATCTGTGGCTTTATCTTGTTCCTGCCTTGGAAGGCTTCTGTGGCCTTGTGAATGCTTAAAGAGTAAAGCACAGCATCTGTCCTGTTAGCTTAGGAGACTTCTATGGCCTCAGGGTTAACTACCTACATGAGTTCTGTCCATGGTCTCTTTCTTACTCACACTTGAAGATTCCAAACTACACAAATTTATTGACTGCACTTAGAACACTTCAAATGCTTGTTCCAGCCTGCACCAAGTCAGACTTCTCCAGGCTCAGTTCTTGTCCTCTGACAATGCCAAAGCTTTGTGAGTGTTTGCTCTGAGCTCCAGCAGCAGGAAGCTGAACTCCAGGCAGCCTCTCTGCAGCCACCTCTCCAGCTCTCTGTGTGTTGGGACAGACACCTTTGCTGTCACAGGGTGGGGCTTTCTCTCTTGCACTGCACCCAGCTCTGGCTGCCCCTGTGTCTGTGTGCTTTGTGCTTCCATCCAGGCACAGCCACAGAAAGAGATTTGAAGTCAGGGTCCCTTGCAGTCAGTCAGTGTCAGCCTTGTCCTTATCCACTCTGGAATTCACATTCTGCTGAATCATAACCAGGTCAGAACTTGTTGGCTTTGCCACATGCTTGTAGAGAGGCCTTGCTGTTGAAAATAGAGGCAAAAGAGGTATTTAGCACTTCAGCCTTTTCCTCATCTTTGGCTACAATATTCCCCTCCAAGTCAAATCAAGAGTGGAGGTTTTTCTTGCCCCTCTTTTTGGCATTCATGTATTTATAAAAATGCTTTTTATTGTCTTTCACAGCAGTGGCCACTTTAAGTTCTAAGTGGGCTTTTGTCTCTCTGATTTTTCCCCTACATGATCTAACAACATCCTTAAACATATCTTGAGTTGCCTCCCCCCCTTTCCAAAGGTGATGCACCCTCTTTTTTTCCCTTGATTCCTTCAAGAGATGCTTGCCCATCCCACCCAGCCACCTTCCCTGCCGTGGGATCTGCCAGTTCCTGTGCCTTCAAGAGCTCCTGTTTGAAGTAGGCCCAACCCTCCTGGACCCCTTTGTTCTTAAGGGCTGCTACCCAGGGTACTTTCCTAATAAGTTGCTTAAACAAGCTGAAGTTTGCCCTCTGGATGTCCAAGGTGAGGGTTCTGTTATTGCTCCTCCTTGTTTCCCTGAATAGTGAAAACTCCAATATCTCATGGTGGCTGCACCCTAGACAGCCTCCTACCATCACATCTCCCACCAGCCCTTCTCTATTTGAGAGCAGCAGGTCCAGCAGAGCCTGACTCCTGGGAGGCTCACTTAACATCTGCATCAAGAAGCTGTCCCCCATACACTCCAAGAACCTTCTGGACTGCCTCCTCCCTGCTGAGTTAAGTTCCCAGCAGATGGCTGGCAGGGTAAAGTCACTCAGAAGGACAAGGTCTGATGATCTTGAGACAGCCTCCAGCTCCTTATAGAATATTTGTCGACCACTTCATCCTAATTGGGTGGTCTATAACAGACTCCAACCAGGATGTCAGTTTTGTTAGTCCTCCCTCTGATTTTAACCCACAGGCACTCAATCCTTTCATCCTCTACCTCGAGTTCTGTGGCATCAAGACATTCCCTAATATACAGGGCCACCCCTCCTCCTCTTCTCCCTCACCTGTCTCACCTAAAGAGCTTGTAACCATTCAGTGCAGTACTCTAAATACTCCAGGCTTAGGGTAGTGTGGCTAGAAAGCTGCTGGCAGAAAGGGACCTGGAGGGTCTGATGGACAAGCAGCTGAACAGGAGCCAACAGTGTGCCCAGGTGGCCTGGAAAGCCAAAGGCATCCTGGCTGGGATTAGAAATGCTGTGTTCAGCAGGAGCAGGGAGGTGACTGTCCCCTGGTACTCAGCTCTGCTGAGGCCACACCTTGAGATTTGTGTCCAATTTTGAGCACCTCAGTACAAGAGAGATGTGGAGATGCTGGAGCCAGTGATCCTGAGGGTCTTTTCCAACCTGAATGTTTCTCTGATTCTGTGGTCCCTCTGGAAGACAAAGGCCATGGGATGAATCTCTTCACATGGGAACCTCAGGGAGAAGCTCATGGAATGTTTAGATGTCCTTCATGTCTGTGTGGGAGCCTGCAGTGTGCTAAGTGATTTGTACCTTGGCACCCCGTGAGAGGATGGCAGTTGCAGATAACCAAATGCTGTAGCCTTAAGCGGATGAGGAAAACAGTTGGGGAAAACCCTCTGTTAGAGTAAGACAAAAGAGTGAGCTGGAAGGGTGGGAGGCTGTGGGAGAATGAATTGAAGCATGCAGGAACCTCTCAAGAAACAGCCACTGGCTGGGCAGATGGAGGCCATTTGGCCCAGCTGCAGCCTTGGACACCTCCTGGCAGCTGCTCTGTCAGTTTGTATTTCAGCTCTCCGTGTTGAGAGCAGCAGGCAGGAACCCACACACCGCACGATACGCTCAGCAGGAGCCACAGCCCCACAATGCCTTCTTTCACTGCCTTCTTACAGCTGAACTGACCTCAGCTGGCACGGACCACCCCTTTGGTCACTTTGGCTCAGCTGCCCTGGCTGTGTCCCCTCCCAAGAGCTTGCCCACCCCTGGAACAGTTTAGCACAGGGGTTAAGCTGCCTGGCCCCCAAAAAAGGAGTGAGGGGAAGAGGAACACAGACAGCTCAGGGCTGAGGTAAAGAGATAAGAGTTCAATAGAACCTGAGATATCATCAGCACAACGCATAACTACTTTAGCTAATAATCTAATTGATCTAATCATACAATGCATAATTACTTTAATAAACTAATCGATCTAATCATACGATGCATTAGTGCCTTAGCTTAGCCTGTTTGCAGAAGCAGCACAGGAAAAAAAAACCAACAGCATGAAACAGCAAACCCAGTACCTGAAGGGAGCAACAAGAAGGCTTCAGAGAGACTGTTTACAAAGGCCTGCAGTGAAAAGGACCAAGGGCAAGGACTTCAAACTAGAGCAGAGCAGATTTAGATTGGATGTTAGGAACAAGTTCTTTACTAGGAGGGTGGGGAAATACTGGAACAGGTTGGCAGGGAGGTGGTTGGGGTCCAATCCCTGGAGATATTCAAGGTGAGGATGGCCAGGGCTCAGGGCAGCCTGGCCTAGTGGAGGATGTCCCTGTTGACTGCAGAGGGGTTGGACAGGATGACCCAAAACAGCAGCTGGCCAACTGTCACCTGTTCCACCATCAGGCCTCCAGAGAGGTGCTCACACCCAAGAAGCTGCAACCCAGAAGCAGCAAGTGGAACATGAAGCCTCTCATGTTCCAATCAGAAATTCAAGCCCCATCATACTTTGCTGCAGTCAGCACTTGCACTTTTTGAAGCTGGCATGACTGCAGCATGGTCTGAATAACAGCAGCAGGTTCAACTCAATTCATCACAACCCCTCAGTGTCGTCCTGGGGCAGGGAAATATTGGGAAAGCAGAGCCTGGAACACTGCTGAGCTAGGGAGAAGGCTTTCAGAAGCTTCAGGCCTGCTGGAAAACAGCAGAGCCCCTTAGTGGAAAGCTGACAGAAGCTTTCCAAGGGCTTCCAAAGGCCTTCCTGAGATCCCCTCTACAGCCCCTAAATACCCCAAAACTCAATCCCAGAAACCTCCATACATTCCGAAACACCTAATATCCCTTGAGTTTCTCCCAAAAATACCATCTGAGATGTCCCTGAGACTGCCTCCAGCAAAACATTCTCAAGACTCTTCAGAGAACATCACTTTGACCCTACTGAAGGGGGCACACGGATTCAGCCCCATTCCTGGGGAACAAATGCCCCCAACCCGTGGGCGTTGTGGGCAGGAATATCTGAAATAAAACTAAACAGACAGGACTTGGCTAACTTCAGCCTTGTATTGACACAACTGGGGAAGAGACAGAAGGTTTTTACACCAGGAATACACAAAAAATTGGGGAAGAACCAGATAAACCCTGGGAAAGCTCAGCCCAGCTCCAAAGACAGCTCCAGCTGTGCTGACTCAGTACTGTAATTGTTCTCATCAGCAGTAATTGGAGTTCAGAAGGGCAGGAGGTGCTTGCTCCTGCTGGAGCCACCAGCCTCTGACAAATGCAGGAAAAAAAGAGGCAATTTTGGTTCAATCTGCTGGAAAGGCCCTTTCAGGTGATCACCATTAACCCAACAGACCCTGGCTGGATCTATTTGTGCCTCCCCGGAACTGTGGGCTGCTCACTGGTGTGGCTGTGGCGATGCCTGGTGAGATAGGACCTGCTGCTGAAGCTCTTGTTGCAGTCAGGGCAGGTGAAAGGCTTCTCACCAGTGTGCACACGATGGTGCTGGGTGAGATTGGAGCTCTGTGTGAAGCTCTTGCCACAGTCTGCACAACTGAAAGGCTTCTCACCAGTGTGCACACGATGGTGCTTGGTGAGATTGGAGCTGCTGGTGAAGCTCTTGCCACAGAGGGCACAGCTGTACGGATTGTCACCGCTGTGGATGAGTTGGTGCCGGATGAATAAAGTGCTCGTGGTGAAGCTCTTGCCGCACTCAGCACAGGGGAACAGCTTCTCTCCAGTGTGGATGCGGCGGTGGATGGTGAGGTATGAGCTGGTTTTGAAGGTCTTGCCGCAGTCAGCACAGGTGAAAGGCTTCTCACCAGTGTGCACATGACGGTGCTTGGTGAGGGTCGAGCTGCTGCTGAAGCTCTTGCCACAGAGGGCACAGCTGTAGGGTTTGTCACCACTGTGGATGAGTTGGTGCTGGATGAATAAAGTGCTCGTGGTGAAGCTCTTGCCGCATTCAGCACAGGGGAACAGCTTCTCTCCAGTGTGGATGCGGCGGTGGACAGTGAGGTATGAGCTGGTTTTGAAGGTCTTGCCGCAGTCAGCACAGCTGAAAGGCTTCTCACCAGTGTGCACACGACAGTGCTGGTTGAGGTAAGACCTCCGTGTGAAGCTCTTGCCACAGAGGGCACAGCTGTAGGGTTTGTCACCGCTGTGGATGAGTTGGTGCTGGATGAATAAATTGCTCCTGGTGAAGCTCTTGCCGCACTCAGCACAGGGGAACAGATTCTCCCCAGTGTGGATGCGGCGGTGGATGGTGAGGGTGGAGATGGTTTTGAAGGTCTTACCGCAGTCCCTGCAGGTGAAGGATCTCTCACTGCTGTGCGTGAGGCAATGCCGCATGAGCTCAGACCTCCACCTGAACCTCTTGCCACAGTCACCACAGATGAAGAGCCGGGTGCCAGGGTGGGGGCAGTGATGCTTCATCAACTCTGAGACAGCTGAGAAGCTCTGCCCACACTCAGGGCACTGATTCAGCTGCTCAGCTGGCACACAGGGGCCTGCTGTGCCTTCATCCTCATTCTCTACCTCATCCTGGTCACCTTCATCCTCATCTTCCTCCTCTTCCTCATACAAATCATCATCATAGTCATCATTCACCTCTGTATTCTCCATCTTCTCATCCTCTTCCTTTGGGCTACACTTCTGCTCCTTCATTTTGTTCTTGGGGTAGTTCTCCTCCCAGCTATTCTCTGGACCCTTCTCTAACGCCATGCTGGTGGGGGAAGAGGTCATTGCTGTGGCCTAGAAAAAATGGAAGCACCTGAGCCCAGGACCTCAAACATAGAGATCCTGCCTGAGTCATGACAGGCCCTGAGTCCCAACACCTCCCAACACACAGCACTCAGCTTGGGCAAGGAAAAGAGAAGGGCTCTCAAACCCCCACTTCCTGCCATGGTGAAAGGTCAGACCTCCAATACCTGTGCTGAGAGCTCAGGTTCCTGTGAGCAGTGGCCTGAGGCACCTTTGCAGTTACAAGCAGTATCGTCCCACTGTGCTCGAGCCTGGCAACATCAGCAGGGAGGTTCCTGTTCAGGCCCTCTCCTGGCTCAGACAATGAAGGGAACAGTACTGACCCAGAAAGACCAAACCACCTCCAATCTTCTCCCACCCACACTCCACATCCCAACCCCAAACATCACCTCCTGCCACACAACTGACCCACACACACCTGGGGAGCTCCCAGACTCCCACCACAGCTGATGTCCTTGGAGACCCTGCAAGAGTGAAATGTGGTGGGCAGGAGGGGCTGGAGGAGGTTGGGAGGTGCCCCAGGCATCAGCCACGGGCTGGGGTCCTGCTCTTGCCCCACTCTGCCTTCTTTCCCTGCTGGGCTGCTCCAAGGAGCAGATCTGCAAACTCTGCTCTTGCCCAGCACACAGCAGCAGGGCTGATGGACAGAGAAGGACACAGCCCCTGCCACATACAAGCTAAGACCACAGAGGAGAACACTGACCTGCAAGGGATGGCTCAGCACTGCCCAGGACCAGGCAGCAGAGCTCAGCCTTGCTGGGGGCAGCTCCCAAGCCAGGCAACACAGGCACAGCACACAGCCAGGGCTGCTGAAGATGGGAGGTCTGAACAAGTGCAGACTCAGCTCCTTGCCAAGCACATAACCCCCAGCACACAGCTGCAGCCCAGCACCACAAGACAGCTGCCTCCACACAGCCTCTCCCAGCCCTTGCCTGCACTTTCCTCCACACTTTCAGGTGACTCCTGCCCTGGGCTATGGCTGGGGGTGTGGCTAGGACCTCTGAGTGCCTGCTTGGGCTGTGCTGGATGGCAGGAGGTGGCAGGGGACTGTCCTGAGCCAGGCAGCATTTGGGCCTTTCAGCTTCTGGGCTCAGCTGCTGCCAGCACCATTGCAGGTAGGAGCCAGGCAGAGCCACACAGCTGCTCAACTAACCCCTCCCACCCCTGCAGCCTTCACTCTCCATCTCTCTGCACTCACTCTTTGGCCCCCAGGAGTCTCCAGTTCCCTACTACGGCCCCAGAGCTGGTCTAGAGCCCCAGCATGGCCTAACAGTAGGCCCTGGGTGAGAGCATGGAGGAGAATACCCTGAAGAAGTTGGAGGAGCTCAAGTGTAGCCTCCAGGGAAAGGAAGATGTGGAGGAGATTGTGGAGGAGAAGGAGGTTGAGGTCGAGAATGAGGAGGAGAAGGATTGCGAGAAGAAGAAGGATGAGGACAGGAAGGAGAATGAATCTGCAGTGCCCCTCTCTGTGCCACCTCAGCAGCCCAATCAGTGCCCCAGGGCAGGCAGCTTCCCACCCAGCTCAGCACCACTGCAGCACCAGGGGCCTCACCCTGGCACCTGACCATTCCTCTTCAAAACCCTTCCAAAAATTGATCCAAATCCTTTCCCAACTTGCCACAAAGCCTTAAGGCTGCATTAAAATCTCTCCACAGCTCTCAACAGCTCATTCTGAAGGCACTGCAGTGACTTTTGAGCCTTAGTTCTGTCTTCAAGATGCTTCAAAACTTCACAAGTGCTCAAAACAAATCATCACCAAAAGAGCTAAAGGCCCAGAAAAAGTCACTCAAGTCTTTTCAAACCTCATCACAGTTCCCCAAACCATCAAAGGATGCATTCAAATCTTTTCTCAGCATGCTGCAGAGATTTCAGTCAGGTTTGGGATTCTCCAAACTCTTCAACCAGGCCTGAAACATCCTCAAGGTCTCTTTAAAAAGCAAAAAACTCTTCCACAGTTATTGAAATATCTTTGAAACATCTGAAAACCTCTTTGAAACTCACAGTAACTCTTAAAAGCTAATTTGGAAGAGATTTTAGGCAGCTCCTAGGCTGGTTTATTTGTCTGATGGTTCTCAAAAGAGCTTTGAAAGTGCCCTAAAATGTCCAACGAATCATCACCATTCCTTTAAACCTCCCCTAAGAAATCACTGAAATATTTTCAAGCCTCCTAGAACTTCCTCCTTCTAGAAGTGCCTAAAGCTGCATTCAAACCTCATTTGTAAGAGTATTGGAGAGATTTTAAGGAGTTCTGGGTTTTCAGACTCTTCAAATAGGCCTGAAAAAAAAAATCACCCAAACCTCTTCAGAAACTTCCAAAGTCAATTAAAATCTCTTTGATATTCTTCAAACTCATTCTGGAGAGATTTTCATCACTTTGTGACCTTCTTTAAGCTTTCAGCACCCTTCAAAATGCTTCAGGAGGTGTCAAACTGCCTTCAAAATCATCAACATCTGTTCAGAACTCTTAAAGACACAGCAAAACTCAGAAGGACTTTCTTGGCCCTCAAATCCATTCAAATAATCAAAATATCTTCACAAGTCATTAAAATCTCTTCAAAACTCCTAGAAACAAATTTTTGAAGTGCTCTTAATGAGTTTCGAGGCCTCTCTAGGAGCTCAACTCCCTTCAAAAATGCTTAACAAGGCTTCAAACCACCTGAAAAACATCAAAAGCTCCTCACAAAGTGCTCAAAGCTCTGCAGAAGTCATTCAAAGCTGTTCAGAACCCCTCAAAGTCATTTCAAAGAGATTTTGGGGAGTTTCTAGGTTGCTTTAATGCTTCAAAAACACTGGAAAACGTTTAAAACTGCCTGACTGACTGACTTGAATGAACTTTTGGGTTCTGAACACTTTTCAAATACACCTGAAAAATCATCCAAATGCCTTCAAAACTCCCCCAAATATCTTCCAAAACCAAGAAATCTCTTCAGAACTGGTCAAAACCTCTGGAAATTTGATCAAAACCTCTCAAAACCTCCTTAAGAACTCACCAAATCCTCTTCTGAGGAGACTTCAAGGAGTCTCTAGGCCTAGTTCAGTGTTTGTCACTCCTTTAAAATGCTTAAAAGGTTTAGAACAGCCCTGAAAACCATCAACCTCTTTTCAAAACTCTTAAATCCCCCTAGAAAATAAAAGACTTTCAAACCTCCTACAAATTCTTACAAACACCTCATGATATATTAAAAACTTGGAGACTTAAAGAAGGTTTTGGGCACTCAAAATTCTCAGGAAAAAAAAACCCAAACCCAATCAAAATCTCTTTAAAATTCATTCAAATCTCTCTCAAACTCCTAGAAACTAATTTTCCAGAGATTCCAGTGAGGTTCTGGCTGTTGGAAACTCTTCAGGGCACCTAAAACCTCGTTAAAGTCTTCTCAAACCTCCCAGGACTCCCTCAAACCACTCCAGAGGCAGCAAAATCTCTTTTCAGGAGCACTGGAGAGGCTTTAATAAGTTTTTTAGGTTCTCAGCTCTGCAAATAAGCTTCAAAAATGGCCAAAATCTCTTCAAAGCTCTCCTGAAAACCTCTTAGGAGCTGTTCAGGGCTCACAAACTCTTTCCACACCTCCTTTGTCAGAGGTTTCCAGGAGGTGTTTGCGGTCCAGCCCTGGCTCTGTCCCGCAGCCCAGCCCAGGCGGCGCCATCCCAGCTGAGAACCACAACTCCCAGCATGCCCTGCGCAGCCCCCGGGCCCAGCAGCCCAACGCCCACAGCTCCCAGCATGCCCCGGGGCCCGCCCAGCCCCTTCCCTGCTCCGCTCCCAGCGCACTCAGCAGCTCAGGATCCGCAGCTCTGTCGCCACGCTGCTGGCTGGCAGCACCACGACCTCATTGCCCCTGCCCCGGCACCACCTCCACCTCCCAAACCACCCCACAGCTGCCACCAGCCCCAGGCACTCCTAAGCTCAGGCTCAGCACAGCACCCACGGCTGCCACCCCCACGGCACCCAGGACACAGCCTGGCCTGGGCTCCCCCCCTGGGCCTGGCCCTCAGCCCAGCCACTGCCCGTTAGCACAGCAGCTGCCCGGCACCTGCCAGCACAAAGCCTCCAAACCGCCAGGGCTCCCCCACAGGAGCCTCTGCTGCCATCCAGCCCCCACGCTGCCCCCGACCAATGGGCTCCGGCTGCAACACAGCAGCAGCCAAAGGGGGCCTGAGGCTGCCCCTAGCAGGGGAATTCAGCAGCACAGCAGCACAAGGAACCCCCCCACACACCGACCCCTCCCCAGCCCCACAGACCACCCCCAGCCCCAAGGATGGGTCCCCAGAACCCTCCAGACCACACCAGAACCCCATAGGTGCTCACCCCTGATAGAACCAAGGACCCAAACCCATAGTCCACTCCCAGTTACACACATCTCCCACGGAACCACACAGAACCCTCCCA
Source organism: Indicator indicator (assembly GCF_027791375.1). NCBI lineage: Eukaryota > Metazoa > Chordata > Aves > Piciformes > Indicatoridae > Indicator > Indicator indicator. The sequence goes on from NW_026539209.1 coordinate 68,909, forward strand.
CAACGGCACGGACACCACCCACCGACCCTACACACCTCCCCGGCACCCCACACACCCCCTCGCATATCCCCATGAGCGCCCAACCCAAACCCCACCGGTTCCCCCTTGATCCCTGCACAGGTTCCCCGCAGCCCCACCGACCCCTACCGCACAAACCCTTCCCCAACCCAACCGACCCTCCCGAACCGCCAACCGCACAGAAGCCCCCCGCAGCCCCCAGACCATTCCCTGATCCCCAACCCACGATGCAACCCTCACTCCCCGGGGATTCCGATTCCCACCTCAGCATCCCCTCCTCAGCCCCACACATTCCCTCACCCCACCTGCAGCCGGCACAAAGGGGACGCAGAGCAGGAGGACGACCAAGAGCTCAGCGCACAGGAAGCTGCCGACCGCCGGCCCCGGCAGGCTCCTGGCGGCCTTGGCGAGCAGAGAGCACTGGGAAGGAAACCCCAAACCAAGCCCTGCAGCAGCTGGGGGATTCCGATCTGCGGCGGCCACGCGTGACTGTGAGCGGAAGCACGGCTGGGTACGGAATAGGAAGTCCCGCCCACGCCTGGGCAGACACAGCCAATCAGAGGCGCCGGCAGCGCGACAGCTCCTCCTCCTGGGCGCTGCCGAGGCACATCGAGGAGCTGCGGCGGGGCGGAAGGGGCTGAGGGGGACGCCAGGAGACCTCGCTGAGCCCTGCCAATCAGGAAGGGTAGGAAGGGAGATGGACGGAGCTTTCAGGAAAGGGGCAGAGCGTGCGATGTCATTGGTCGGGAGGCAAGACAAGGGCGGGGCGAATGCGGAGCGTAGTCGGGGTCATGCTAAGGAGGGACACGAAGCATGCTGGGACACCGTGCCCAGGGGCACTACCGGGGGGACTTGGGCGGAGCTCGCTGGCCTCGAAACCAATTCGGACCGTGCGGGACAGGCGGGGAGCGCAGGCATGGATTAGTTGATGAGATGGTGTTGGGGCATAGGTTGGACTTGATGATCTCTCAGGTCTTTTCCAACCTGCTTAATTCTGTGCTTCATTGCCTCCTGGCACAGCTCCAGGCAGGCTGGGGGCTGCCATCCCCTTGTCCTTCCCTCAGCATCACACAGAGCACAGCCCACAGCACCTGCAGAGCCTTGGCCCACACCTGAGGGACAGGATCTGCCTGCCCAGGGGCTGTGCTCAGGGCTTGGCCTTTGTGCTCCACAAACCAAGCCCAGGGTTTGCTGCCCTGCACTTTGCCTTTGGCTCCCTGCAGTCTCCACTGAGCTGCTCCAACGAGCCCCTGGGACAATCAATGCTTCAAGGTACTTGGAGTTTTGCTTCTGACTTCTTGAGAGGTTTCTTCAGTCTCCTGGCAGTTCCTGAGGTTCATGCAATGAGCCCCAGGTGCCCTCAGGAGTTTTTCTCTTTCTGCAGTTCTCTTCAGGATGTCAAGCTGCAGCTAACACAGCTCAGTTTGCATGGCAAAGGGAAAATATTTTATTATTTCTGAGACAGAGGAGAGGTGACAGCAGCATCCCCCAGGTGATACTGATCCAGGCTGTCTCCTCAGCAGGTCTGCACTGGGAGCAGAAGCTGTCCCTGGAGGCCTGACACTCTATGCACAACTTTGCTCCTCACCCTCCCAACCTCCCCATGCCTCTCATTGCCCACCTGGGGCTTACAGCACTGCTCCTTGCATCAGACTTCTCCCCTGCTCTCTGCAGCTGCAGCTCACAGCTCCATGGCACCATCTCCCCCCTGCTCTCCTTCCACAACTGGCTGCACACAGCCACAGAAGAATTGTTGCTGTTGGGAAGCAAAGCAAAGCCAAGCCTGAGAAAGTTCCCTCAGCAATCCAAGCCCTCTGGAACCATCTGCTCAGCACAAGCTGTCTCTCAGCAGGTTGCCTCTCTACCAGGGATGAGCTGAGCAGCAATGTTTCAGGCAGGTAGATACAACAGGTGGAGAGAAACACAATGGCAGAGGTGGCTCAGGAGGCAAGGAGGCTGTTGAAAGCCAGCTCAGCTTTTGCTCCCTGAAGCTCAAAGCAGCAGTACAGGGGAGAGGAATCCGAAGGAACAGAGAATGAGGAGAGGAGGAAAGTGGAGAATGATGGAAATGGCCTTTGGCTGGACAGTGTGGGTCTGGAAAGATGACTTTAGAGATGGTCACTGTGTCCTGGAAATGTGACAGTGTATGGAAGATCAGAGAAATTGCTTCCATCTCACAAGTGGCACAGAGGCACAGGGCTGGCAGGAGCCAGCTCCAGCCGCACTGGGGGCTGGCAGGAGCTGACACACTCCCAAGCCTTAGGGAGAGCAGTGCAAGGTTGGGAAAGTGAGGGCCAAGCTCACCAAGGAGACCTCTCAGTGCTCTGGGTCTGTCTGTCCCACTCCATGCCTGACTGACCCTGGGCTGGCTCATGGCCCAGGAAAAGGGCAAGGAGGTGATGGGAGAATCCAAAAGCTTCTTAGCCACCACTGTGCTTGGGCAGCAGCATTCCAATGCATTCTGCACTGGGCTAGGTGGGAGGAGATCCTTCTCAGAGTCCATCAGCCCCGATCAAAAGCTCTCACACTTACTTCTCCAGGAGCTTTCACAAAGCCTCTCCTGGCTACTGCAATTCTTCCTCCTCCCTGTTCGGTATCCACGGGCTCTGGTTCAGTGCAATATTTGTGTCTCTGGCCCTGCACAAGTGCTCTGGGCTCCTCCAAAGCCCTCCTCCAACTTCCTCCTCTGGCCCCACGTCCCCTCTCTCATGCCTGCAAGCAGAACTTTCCTTCTGCTCTGTGTTCAGCTCTCAGCCTAAGCGAAGAAGCTCAAACCCAACCTGTGACCAAACCAAGCTGTGCGCTGCCCAAGCCAACAGATTGCAGCCCGCCAGAGGCTGCTGCTAGGTCTGGAGGCAAAGCCAAGGGGTTCCAAAGCAGGCAGTGGCGACCTGTTGGGAAGCAGGGAAAAACTCCAACAAAAAGGAAGGAAAGCCTAAAGCCTGAGCTTGTCCTGGCCCGCGCAGCCCCGGGGCCAGCAGCTAAAGGCTCCCCGGCTCTCAGCATGCCCCGGGGCCCGCCCAGACCCTTCGCCGCTCCGCTGCCGCCGCCCTCAGCGCTCCCCGGCCCCCTCAGCCCCTCCGGCCCCGCCGCAGCTCACGAGCCGGCAGCTGCCGCTCGCCCGCCAGCACCTCCGGCACTTCTCCCGCGCTCCGCAACTGCTGCCGCTCCCCTCGGGGCAGGAACAATGGCGGCCGCGGCCGGCAGTGGCAGCTCCTCGCTGTGCCTCGGCAGCGCCCAGGGGGAGGAGCTGCCGCGCTGCCGACGCCTCTGATTGGCTGTGTCTGCCCAGGCGTGGGCGGGACTTCGTCTTGCAACCCGCCCCCTGCTTCCGCTCCTAGTCACACGTGGCCGCAGCAGGCGGAGGGTCCGGTCCGGGGTCTCCCTCCCAGCGCTGTGTGGTCGGCAGGAGCCTGCCGGGGCCGGCGGTCGGCAGCTTCCTGTGCGCTGAGCTCTTGGTCGTCCTCCTGCTCTGCGTCCCCTTTGTGCCGGCTGCAGGTGGGGTGAGGGAATGTGTGGGGCTGAGGAGGGGATCGTGAGGTGGGGATCGGAATCCCCGGGGAGTGAGGGTTGTGTGCTGGAGTTAGGGAGGGGTCTGTGGGGTTCCGGGGGGTGGTCTGCGGGGTTGGTTGGTGCCGGGAGGGTCCGTGGGGTCTAGCGGGGTCCGCAGGGTTGGTGGAGAGTTTGTGTGGTAGGAGTTGGTGGTGCTGGGGGAGCCTCTGTGTGGCTGTTGTGTGGGGAGGGGTCGTGAGGCTTGGAGTGGGGAGTCCTGGGGTGATCAGAGGGGCTCCGTGCGGGTCTGGGGGGGCTCCGTGCGGTCGGGGAGGCTCCGTGCGGGGGAGGCTCCGTGCGGGTCGGGGGGCTCCGTGCGGGTCTGGGGGGGCTCCGTGCGGGTCGGGGGAGGCTCCGTGCGGGTCGGGGGAGGCTCCGTGCGGGTCTGGGGGGCTCCGTGCGGGTCTGGGGGGCTCCGTGCGGGTCTGGGGGGCTCCGTGCGGGTCTGGGGACCTTTGTGGGGCTGTGGGCAGCCTGAGGGTGTCTGTGGGGGGGTTATGTGGCTGTGGCCGTGTCGGTCAC